>NW_015657498.1:176358-231428 GCF_001515625.1 Sinocyclocheilus rhinocerous
TATATATATATATATATATATATATATATATATAATTCAAGAATATTAACAACTCTATATTACTGACACTAAGATAAAGTCTTAGAATATGGAGAATTTGTATACAATGTTGAATATGGTGATTGAGATTGAAGATGCATGTTCTTTGAGTTTTTATGTCTGTGTATGTTTATGTGTATCATGCAGGTGTCTGATACATCGGAACGTCTCATCCAGCTGCAGCGCTATATGCTGCAACGTGAATCAGTGGTTGTGAGTCAGGGAGACGGGTCTGACTCACTGGTAGTCTTTCTGGCTCTTATGGCAGCGGTTCTGACAGAATGTGACCACCACCGCCATAGTCAGAAACTCAGAGAGATGGCCACCAGACTCGGTCATTATATTTAACAACATACGTCTCTTATGTTTCCTTCTTAAATGATAGGACATGCCTAGATAAAGCATATTAATGTGTGATTCCAATGCATGTTAAACAGACTTGACTACTCTTTCTTTTCATAATTTATTCATTCTTTAATTCCTGCTGTTCATTCAATTAAGTTAACACCTTTTTTTCACTCAGCAAACAGAGGTGTTCTTAGGAATGCAAGAAAACTGACCTTTGACAGTTCCAATCTGACCCTCTCATTACCTTTCTCTAACCTTTGTATAACCTCACAACAAACTCTAACCATCCTCAAATAGTCAACTAGCAAATAATCAAATAAATAATAATGTATTCTTCAAACACTCTAAAAACATGTATTGCATTCTTTTTGCTTTGTTTTTATCTGTAGGAACAGTTTAGGATCTTATTTGATTCTTTGAATCATATTGCTTTGTATTTGATAGTTGAAAGAAATCACAGAGAGAGTTTTAAATTGTAAATCATTTCTTTTTATGTCCTAGGGGCATTATATCATTTTGGAAACAGAATTGACAGGAATATTAGCAATAGTCATTATGATTATGTGTTTTGTAAGATGTTTTGTAAGATGTTTTGTGCTAGAATTCTATAAGAACATTTCCATTCCCATTTATTAGGATTGGTCCATCATAGAAAATCTAACAGGAATCCTGTAGACATTTCTTGATGTACAGGTGCATCTCAATAAATTAGAATGTCGTGGAAAAGTTCATTTATTTCAGTAATTCAACTCAAATTGTGAAACTCGTGTATTAAATAAATTCAAAGCACACAGACTGAAGTAGTTTAAGTCTTTGGTTCTTTTAATTGTGATGATTTTGGCTCACATTTAACAAAAACCAATAAAATAAAACCAATAAAAAAAACATTTTTAGTGAATAGTTGGCCTTCTGGAAAGTATGTTCATTTACTGTACATGTACTCAATACTTGGCAGGGGCTCCTTTTGCTTTAATTACTGCCCCAATTCGGCGTGGCATGGAGGTGATCAGTTTGTGGCACTGCTGAGGTGGTATGGAAGCCCAGGTTTCTTTGACAGTGGCCTTCAGCTCATCTGCATATTTTGGTCTCTTGTTTCTCATTTTCCACTTGACAATACCCCATAGATTCTCTATGGGGTTCAGATTGGTGGGTTTTTGTTAAATGTGAGCCAAAATCATCACAATTAAAAGAACCAAAGACTTAAACTACTTCAGTCTGTGTGCATTGAATTTATTTAATACACGAGTTTCACAAATTGAGTTGAATTACTGAAATAAATGAACTTTTCCACGACATTTTTCACGACTTTCTTTCTTTCTGTCATAGAAAGTGTGGTGGGCAAAAATGGGGAGAAAGACTTACTGCTGTTGCTGAAGAGTATCACACACTCTAAACCTAATGGCCTCAAACCAAGGACTCCTACAGGTGAGTTACACACACACACACACACACACACACAGAACAAACACACTATGCAGTCCAGCAGACTACTAGGACATTTATTGCACAAATGTTCACAGATGTTTTTTTTGGGTCTATATGCCAGTGCCTCCCTCTGCAGGGCTTTACCCTCAAGACTGTCATGAGATCTACCAATTAGGAATCAAAGAGAATGGAATCTACACCATACAACCTGATCCAAAGTGGCCAGCGCTAGAGGTACAAACATTAAATGCACAGAAAGTGTAGAGAAAGCCAAATATATTTATATCATTACAGCTATTGTTTTAAAACTAAACCAAACAAAAATTCCTGTAGTTCAAACAGTGGAGCATGACACTAGTGACATCAAGGTCTAAGTTCCAGGGAATGAATTTGATAAACAGTGTACTTCAATACAAGTTGCTTCGGATAAAAATGTCTGCCAAATTCATAAATGTAAATGTTTTGAAATAAATTCCGGTTGGATTGATATTTTGCATCCTAATGCATGTCCAGACTTAAAGGGATAGTTGACTCAAAAATGAATAATTTAAAATGAATTTTCATGTCATCATTTATAAACCTATAAGGGTATGAAATTATTTTTGTGGAACACAAAAGAAGATTTTGAAGATTACTGGGGTGATCACCAGCCGTCATCAAAGGGTGATTAACATCAACTAAAACTATTAAAACATTTTTGTTCATTTAAATAAAAATAAAATAAAATAAAATAAAATAAAAACTTCAATTCAGCTCTAATTTCCATTTAGTTTAAGTTGACGCACTAAAATTACATAACTGAAAACTAAAACACTGAAATTTTTTTATTTAAATTACAAAAGCACATGAAACAAAAATAATAAAAAATGAGATAAAATAAAACTGAAAGTATAAAAATAAAGGCTATAAAGCTCATTCAAAATACTAATAAAAACTATAATAGTATATATAAATAATTCTAAAATAACACTGCGTCCTATTGGACCCCATTGACATTCATTGTACGGACAAATAATACCACAGAAACATTTATTAAGCTATTTTGCTTAATAAATTTTGCTTTATAAATAATAACATGTGTGATATTCTCTCCATAAGGTTCCGCATAACTGTTTGAGATTACCATGGCGATGCTGGCAATGCATTCAGTTACAGCAAACAGTACAATCACGATGGCAGAGCTTTCAGCACATTTGACTGGGATCATGATCGTTACGCTGCTGGTAACTGTGCCCGTTATTATGGTGCAGGCTGGTGGTTTGATTCTGATGCTGAGTGGCATCACGGATGGCATCTACTGGGGCACCTGGTATATCCTGACTGACTTAACGCACAGGGTAAAGATACTCATTTAAGAGTGTTGAAATGAAAACTAGACCAAGACGGAGTTAAAGGGGTCATATGATGCGATTTCAATTTTTTCCTTTCTCTTTGGAGTGCTACAAGCTCTTGGTGCATAAAGAAGATCTGTAAAGTCTCCGATCACAAATGCAGAGATGGTTTTATGTTTACGCGGTGTGATGCAACGTAATGCGTAAAAAGACAGTATAAGTCAATATAATGCGTAATTATGTCCCCACTGGATTCAACAAATGCCTCGTTTATAATGGGTTTTAATGTTTTTGTCTCGTCGCTCCGGCTGGGACACGGCATCACAGTATGGTAAGGGGCTTAACATTTCCGTCACATGCTTGAGGTATTCGGCCAATCACAATGCACTGGATAGCTGGCCAATCAGAGCACACCTCGCTTTTCAGAACGATGAGCTTTGTAAAAATCGAAGCGTTTCAGAAAGGCGGGGCATAGAGGAGAAACAATAATGTACAGTATGTGGAGAATAATGTGTTTTTGAACCTTAAACCGCATAAACACATTTCATTACACCAAATACACAAAATAATGTTCTTTTTAGCAACATCATATGACCCCTTTAAGGAAAAAAGTTTTTTAAATGACAAATCCTTGTCATGTAATCATACTTTACACTATTTCATTGTAGTATTTCATTTCAATAATGGCTTGTAATTATATAACCTGGACCTGCCATTAAACTTTAGATTTTTTGATAATTGTATGATATGAGAACACGTTTATAAACATTTGTTCTAAAATAAATGTCAAATGTCATATTTTAAGCAGACTCTTTTACTCAGTGTATATAATACATTTTCAGTTACAGTTGCTCTTTAATCTCGTAATTCTTAATCAAAATGTCATGACTGAATCTTCCAGTGAAACGACAGGTGACATGTGCAATCATTCTCCAATCATTTAATCTGCTTAAATCCCACCCCTTTCTTATAATTGACTGCAAACTCTGCATCAGCCAATGTGCCTCCATCCAATCAACAACCAATGAATAGAACCAAGTCACCGCCCTTCATTTTTCCTTTTTTAATAATCCGTTTTCTCGAATATATATCATAATACAGAAAAAATATCTGTTGCTGATTTCTTTTATTGTTACGTTTATTAAACAACTCTCTAGAATACTTTCCCCCAAATTTTTCTGTTGACAAATCTGTATAATGATCAATATACTATATCATAGTATGTTCTGCCAGTAAACTGATTTCCTACCGTGCAAATTTTAAGCCTTCACTTCAGGGTCCTGATCACCCCATCAGAGTTTCTTCTGCGATAATGACCGGCTGACTGTATTTGATCCTTATAGCTAAAATCATTCATAATGCAGAAAGGTCAAAGTTCAACGGGTCGAAGGTGGCCCTTTGTGGTTGTGCTGCAGTGAAATAAAATCCAAAACGATGCACAGAAATGTTCCCACTTATCATCTGAAATTAATGCAAGCTGAACCAACATAAATAGGTATCAAATGGCTGATTGAAGGCCTTGTTTTGTATGTATGCTCAGCTCATTTTTACTCATAAACATTCTCTGTTCAGTCTCCAGGTGAATGGCTGCCATACCAAAACTATCCTGCCACTGACACATTCTAAGCCATAAATCCTTAATACATCTTCAACTAAGAAAGGATAACAGTAAACTGTGGACGCATTGGGTTTGGGGGCAAAGAAAGCAAAGGGTTTCTTGTAAGCCACTGTGGTCAGAGTGTTGAGATGCCATGGCATCATACGTTATAAAATGTACACAAACAAACTCACATGCACGGCACTAATAAGACGGACCTCTGATCCCTGATGCCTGAAAGACAGAAAGTGTGTGTGTTATAGAGGGCGAACAATGGGAGTGTGAATCTATTGAATCTGCTCCTTTTAGCTATATTCACAAATAAATGTCAGTCTGTTCAACACATTCTGAGTATCTATTAATACCCTTTTGCCTATGATCTGCTGACTATATGACATTTCACATACACTCACTAACATACACATTCAAACACACCAAGTCATGCTGCAGCACACTGTAGTTTTTCGTCCATACAGTTGCATGAGTTTTGTCAGGCCTGTGTCTACAGAACACAGAGAACATGGGACATCAGAAAATCATTTTGCACAGGGGTTTGGGGATGTTTTTGCTCTCGACGGTCTGTATCATATAAAATAGAAATAAAACTTTATAATGGCATATTTTTAAGTATGTACAGACCACGAGGATTTGATGTTCACCCACAAATGTGGATGGCTTTAGTACAGGCCTCTTATTTGTGGATAGTCAGTCCATCATATGTCACCTTGCTTGTTTAGCTGGTGAATGAATCAAGTGGATCAAGAACAAATATACATAGTTACTCACAATGAAGGCTTCTCTGCTCTTCTCGTTTCCACCAACAAGATCACTATGGTGAAGCAGAAGCCAGCTCGGCTGTTACCACAGTATCCTGGCTGAGTGCCTGGCTGGTATGATAAGGAGATAAAAGGAGTGATGGGGAGAGAGATAAAGGGAGAGGGAGAGGGGGAACTAACAGTCTGCAGGCACACAGTCCGGAAACCCAAAGCGGGCAACAGTTACCCAGCACATCCCCTTAAAGCTGAAAACACTCATGCACGCATACACTTACTCTCTTACCACACGTTTTTGCACACTGCACATAGTAATGAAAACAAAGTGTGCATTTGTCCCCAAGGAAATTTCAACATCAAGCTATTTGTATCAGAAGCAGACCTTTTTATAAAGTTGAAAAGCTACTTAATGTGATGTAATTGTTGATATATTGTATTTTTTTATCATCTAGATAAGATGACATATATCTATATTTGTCATTATTCATGCTAATCAGGCAGACTAATTGGAAAGCAGGGCCTGAAGTAATCGGGAGGCTGCATGTTGTCTTGGTTCAATGAAGCGCCATGATTCAGAAAGCCGAAAATGTCCAGAAGATGGCGGCTTTGAGTTAAAAATTACTGAAATTCTGATCTCCAGCCCTTATGTGTTGATTGAAGCATACTAAAGATGCTTAGTGCCATCTCAGTAGATTCTTAATAGAAGTCCATTATGGCTTAACATAATGGGGACAGGGGAACAACTGCTGAGTATCACCTAATGCAATTATGAATAAAAATATAGCCTGAGATCCAAGATTTGAGTCGCTCTTGTCCCCATCACTCACTAAAACACTTTTTTTTTTTAGCTTACTCTTTTCTTTCATATTAATTTTGTCCTACTGCCATGCACTTACACAACCAAAACACACGCATACATTTATTTAATATGGCACTACACTAATGGATAGCAGTGACTTTGCTTGTGATCTTGTAAACTGTCACTTTTCAATTTTTAGAAATCTCATTTAACCAGAGAGACCTATTTTCATACTGATTTAAGGGTATAAACATTCAACTGAATGTCAGAATAAAGTTGCAATGTGACATCAATTTTGAAATATCTAGTAACTTGCCCATGGACACATGATACGAACAGGAAACTCCATGCTAGGACTTCCCAACTATGATTAAAAAGATGCTGGAATCTAGCTTTGGCTAATTCACCTTCAGTGGTCCATTAGGGTGAACTACTAACTTGCTAGCATAACAAAATACACCTGACACCATCTCTAAAAGATTTTATACAGGCATACATTCTTAGCATCTTCACAATTAATAATTTAAGACTGAAGTATGCTAATTTTGAAAATGTCCTGGCTGAAATTTGAAGCATCAGCTTTAATGTTCCTGTGGCTCAGTGGTAGAGTATTGCGTTAGCAGCGCAAAGGTCATGGGTTCAATTCCCAGGGAACACATACTGGTAGAAAATGTATAGAATGAATGCACTGTAAGTCGCTTTGGATAAAAGCGTCTGCTAAATGCATTAAAAAAATATATATATGTGTGATGTTGTTTTGGTAATTGTCTGCACAAAGTGGATCAGTAACTATAAAGTTTGTGTGTGTGTGACATGAAATTAATTGGTTGCACTTAATGAATGTTACACGTGAGTAAAAGCAAGTGTCCGTTACAGCACCTGTCCATCTTCCTGAAGAGGGATGTGCATGTGTAGGACACACAGATTGCGGTGCACCAGCGCTCCGTTTCATACCGGAATTCAGCCAGCAGGCCTGTATCCTGATGTGGTGAAAACCAGGCCTGCAAGGCATTCTGGGTATGGGAGGGGGAGAGGGTTATTCACACTACAACATCTTCACACACGTTCACTGACATTCACAAACAGATACACCAAATGTAGACACACACACACACACACACACACACACACACACAATAAAAGTCCTTGTGATTTGCACATTGTCCAAATCAGGACGAAAGTATGGTTTCAGACATCATTAATTTCAGAACTGTGTCAAAAAGGTAAATAATTATAATAGAAGAATTATTTTATAATAAAAAAAGTCCTTAAATAACTGTAATCTGATTATATATCAGTAAATCTGGCTTCATAAAAAGTCGGTGTAATATTAATATTTTTTCTTCACAGAATAAAAAAAGTATAAACAAAGCAGGTGTTATTTGTAAAACAAAAAATTGACATACAAGTCTGGCCTTAAAAAACAAAAACACTCATAATCTCATCAGGTAATCAGAACTGGTAATAACTGTTAAGGTGGATATATTGTGGGCAGTTTAATATTCCGTTCTGGTCTTTTGCCTGAGAAAGGGAAAAGATGACTGACAGATTGTTACAATATGTTGTTAATACTGCCTTCCTGATTCTCTTTTATGGAGGAAACGAACGGGCAATTAAGGGATCATGGGCTACATTGTTGAGCTATGCTGTCAAGTGGAGAGAGAGAGAGAGAGAGAGAGAGAGAGAGAGGAAGCCAGAGGCAATAAGAGAGAGTTCCAGGTTAAAATGTTTATCATACAGGTTTTATGAAATCTTAAGATTTGTTTAAACTTGAGCAGATGATCCATCAGATGCAGGAGCACAACAACAAGGATTGCACAATAGAGCACTTGGTCATCATAGTGAGCTGACTCCATTATATATAAAATGTATACTGGAAATTATCAATGCTGCTTTTTACCCTCTTGAACAGCATTTACAAGCCTTTTGATTGCTTACAAAAAAACTGAAGCAGGAGAGGAAGGATTTTAAACCAACTTCCAAACCAAGTTGTAAAATGGAATTTGAATTTCAGTCACTTTTTGATCATGGTGGAAATATAGGCTACATAAGAACGAAAGTATAATTTCAGACATCGAGGGTCTGGTTTATAATTGAATGTGTGATGTGAATGAATGTTACATGACAGAAATAACAAATATCTAAATCAGCAGATTTTTTTGTTTATTTAAACATTTTAATCAAGTATATAACATAAAAATATAACACACAAGCTTTTCATTTCACAGATCGATTTACGTAAAACCTGCAAAACGACAGTTGTCTATTTTTGAATGGCAGCGGCCGGCGCTATGAAGCAATGTCATCTCTCTCTCTCTCTCTCTCTCTCTCTCATTTACCTTGCCTGACTCCCATTCGCTCTCTCGCTCTCTCTTCAAAGTGATGGAAAGATCTTATGAGAGTCAGGGTAGGTGGTCAGCGGTTTCGTGTTGTCATTGACCGCGCACGAGACGTATCTGCCGAGACAGACAATACGTGCGCGCTGGCCAGAAACTTATTCCCTGAATAATTAAAGATCGGGAGAAGTCGATGGAGGACGTTGTATTGCTTCGTAGAGGGGAAAAAAAAAGAATACTCACCTCACCTGGAGCATGCAGGTTTATTCAGGTGCTACTTTAATAATATCAGTTTAATAAACTTCGATTTAATTTTCTTAAATCAATTTCAAAGCCAGCACTATACGGGCTGTATTATTTGATATATAGTTTTTAGGGTTTAAATCTAAATTTAAATATTAATTTTATATAAATATTATAAATGTGTACAAATCATTTTTTTTTCGTAGTGTAAACATGCAGCGTTTTCTGAAAGTGTTAACAATCAATTCTCCATTCGCACGAAGCTACAGGATGCTGCTGTGTGAAATGTGGAATAACTACTAGCAGCGCAGACCTGCAGCGAAACGAACAGTAGCCCTCACTGCAGAACAAGATCCAGGGGGCGTGGTTGGATCCACAGCTAGGGGGTGGAGATTAGTATGTTTAAGGGTGGAGATGGGTGGGTTTAGGGATCAGGGGGTGGAGACGGGTAGGTTTAGGTATAAGGGGGGAGTAGTTGGATCTGGATCCAACCACGCCCCCTGGATCTTGTTTCTGCAGTGAGGACCATCTCGAAACGAATGGATAAAGAGATGCATTCGTTTCAGGTGTCAAGCTGGAAAAAAGGCGAACTCTAATTGGCTAGAAAATCATTTATGCTGACGGGAGGAGTCCGCTCTCGGCCTCTGCCTCATATACAACTCTTTTGCACACTGGTTTTTGACTAGTCGCTAGTGTGACTACCTGTGGCGATCATCCTGACACTTATCCTCGTAGGCACGAGTATCTTTTGAACCGTAGGCGCGTGTCCTGGAGTGAGGAGATAAGAAGGTCGGTTACTCTTCTTGGACTCTGCTTCAACCTCTGCTTTTCTCCCAACGCATAGGATTTGGTTTCGAACATTATCTGCGGATCTACCTCAGTGTACACCAACACATATAGCTGAGGTAATCAGCTGTAGTGGCATTTCTGCGGTATTTGCACGCGCGAGATCTCTATGTGTGAGGGCACCGCTCGCGCGCAGCCCCTTGAAAGTGGGGAAGTGTCACACCGCTGCCGGCGACTTTAAACGCTCCTGTCACACACGACAGACGCGCCAACTCTGATTTTATTATATAGTCATTTAAGCTTACGCTGTCATAGGTGTACTCAATCATTTAGACTTATATTTAAGACATTCGAGAAAACAACACTTGGGAAAAACACGCGCTGGATGAGGTTAAGGTTTTTGTTTTGTTTTTTGTTTTTTAACCGCACACGAAAATTTGCATTCCTGTCTTACGGGAAAACTTCTACAGATGATGGCGCTCCCTGCGGAACCCCGGTGGATGATGCATGCTCATCATTCAGCTTTAATGGGTACCTCAGATTCGGTGTCTCCGCACGCTGGTTTAGGACATCATAGTTCGGGATATATGGAGCCAGGTACCCCATTATTGCCACCAGACGAGGTGGATGTATTTCTCAGTCATTTGGACTCTCAAGGAAACCCCTATTATCACACACACGGGTCCCATTCTCATACTCGTGCACGAATGTCTTACAGTCAAACGCATGGTGAGTAGGCCTGGAGCTCTTTTTTTTTGGTCAGTGTTATATTTTGGCACAATTTTGAGATTGAAGGAAATGCTTTTTACTGTAACACTTCTTTTTTTTTTTCTAAAACTATCGGTCATATTTATTGGGTCACATTACTGAATGTAGCCTAGCCTTTAGTGTCAAACAGATTTAATTTGTCACCATTATCAGATCCATCTGCGAGGTGATTTTATAGATGCTTCTCTCCTGCCAATATAATATTTTATTGCTCTTATTATACTATACATAATGTTATTGTGTAATTATGTGATATCAATTTCAATGAACACAAGTTCGAATTCAGTTTGACGACTCTTAAAAAATGGGCTGGAGTTTGAGGTTACGCATACTGTTTTCTCATTGTAATTGTGCTGAGTGTATTTACAAATAGCCTATTACAAACTAAACAAATTTACAAAGAATATTATTTGTATATTTTACATTTAAAATGGTTATATTATATTGTATTATATTAATAGATTGTATTAGATTAGATTTATGTTTTAATGTTTTAACGAAGTTAAAATGTCGTTTCGCGGAAGTTAAAATAAGATCTAACTTTGAGGGAAAATATGCTGGAAAATATTATGATAGATTAAAAATAAGTAATGTAGGCCTATTAAAAATATTCTGAGATGTTAATAATAATTCCAATTGATAGTAATCTGTTCGCTTCTCCACTGAAAAATCCGGCCTTTTCTTTTTGGCAGCACGGTTTACGGGTGGCTCAATGTGTCGACCTCACCTTATTCACACTCAAGGTCTTTCTATACTGGACAACAGCAAATCGACCTTACCGGCGACCCAGCACCACGGCACATGGACCGTCAGCCACCTGGGCAAAGCGGTTCTACATTCAGCAGGCGCCGAAAGCTCTAACAGCCTGTACACGGGCACCGGTACGCATGGCCCAGGTTCGATGCCGTGCCTGTCAATGACGCAACACTGCAGCCCTCAGCTCTACTGCCTGCCACCTACTCCACCCAAAGATGCGTCCCCTGACCCTGCTTGTGCTGCGGTGAGGGACGCTGGGAAGTACCATCTCCATCTTGTCGACGGGATGAAGATGGAGTGCTCCAGTCCAATCCGTGGCAATCTGGCACAAACTACAACTCATGTACCTTCATATCCTGAGTACGCACTATCTGGAGCGCACGAGTACCCAGGCAGTGTGTTTCATTCCAGAAATCTGCTTGGGAGCAACGCGAGCAACATGATGTCAAAATGCAAAAGCAAAAGCCGCGCTTTCTCAGGCAAGTTCAGAGTTCATAATTCATATTAACAGTAGAACTTACAACAGGTTAATTGTCTAGCTTTAAACATCCGGTAAATTAACCAAACATAGTTTTCATGTAATAGTAGGCTATAATTTCATTAGCCTATGTAGCGAATAATAACATGTTCTACTATATAATTATTTTATGGAGCAGATAAATACCCATTGGTATTGCAATATACGTGTAACATGGACTCTGTAATGTGTTGCCACAACTTTGTTGCAGTAGGCACAGTTTATGCATCTGGACTGAAATAAAGGAAAATGCACTTATTGTAATATATAATATTCAATATTATTATCTAAAGATAATCTGAATAAGTAATCCGACTACACAGATTACTTTTATATAGATATAGATAGATTATTTTTATATTTAATAACATATATTCAGAATTATTTTTAATTCGTTTTATTTTGGCTTTTTGGCACAGTAATACTTAATAATTAGTCAAAAAACATAATTTGCATTATTAGTATTTTTATTATTTAGAATGGCATAAATAATAATAATGTAGTATTGTATTTATTTAGGGCTGTTTTGGGCCATGTCTAATGGTTCAGTTTAACACACTTGACAAGGAATGATTGTAATGTAACAAGTCATAAATAACTTTTAATTTACGAAGTCAGTGTATGTTTTACCTTTGAATATTGTTGCTTCCTGTTGGGTGCTATTTATTAGATACCCATCAAATGACGGCACTTACTGGTAGACACAGTTGGAAGACCGATATCCCAAAAGTATGAAAGTGTGAATATCCGTAAAACAAATGTCTATTTATCTGATTATCTGTCTATCTCTGCGCATAATAAATATAGTCAGCATGAATAAGTTGTTTACATAGTTTTGTTTTATTTATTTTTTAACTTTTTTTTTTATTTCCACCTCATTTTGTGCATCTCTGTGCATAATGTGTGCCGGAAGGGCGTGAATGTGTGAACTGTGGAGCTACATCAACTCCTCTGTGGCGGAGAGATGGAACAGGTCATTATCTGTGTAATGCATGTGGACTCTATCACAAAATGAACGGCCAGAACCGACCACTCATCAGACCCAAGCGCCGACTGGTAAGTGCCATATACATACGTATACACACCCTTACAGAAACACATTTCAAAGTTTGAGCTATAGAATCTATCTGACAAAACACTTTACATTGTATTTTGGCAATGACAACGTGTATATATATATATATATAGAGAGAGAGAGAGAAGAAATCATTTTTTTCAGTCATTGTCTAAATGTTAATGAAAAATAAACAGTTGATGTATGTGGAGCTCTAGACAGTATTAACACTTAAGGAAAAACTGTTATATGTTGTAGTATTTCACAAAGTAGTATACATGATATACATGTAGTACAGTATATCATTCTATAATATTGTGCCCATGTAATGTATGATGTCTGCTGCATTACATCTTAGTCTAAGCTGTCAACACGACAGATCTCGTCACAGTTGCTGCTGATGTGTCCTACGTTGAGAATAGAGGCCAATCCTCGAGGCACATAATAGAATTACATGCACCGACAGAGAATGTGTACAGACAATGGAGTGAGAAGGACAGAAAAAGAGTGAAAGGCATGTGTCTGGGTGTGTGTAATGGACCACTGAGTTTCCATGGCCCTATTGAAGGGTTTAAATAGCAAGTAATGAATTAGAATTCATTAACATGTCAAGTGTAAAGTTGACCAGAAATCAGATACTTCTTTCCAGGCATCCACCTATCATTTTACCTTATTTGATGTATTCCATGATTGTAATGTTATTAATTCCTCTCCACCAAATATATGTTTATGCTGAATAATTTCAGAATTTTAAATATAAGATGAAAATTTTCAGGATTTTATAAATAAGTGGACACTGATCGCAATTTCATATTCATGAAAGTGCAGTGTGATGGTTAAGCACAGGGCAGCTGCAGAACTGCTGTCACTGGAGGGAAATGTAATAAATCAACTTGAAAGTGACTGCATCTGTGTATTTTGTGTGACCCTCCATTTAGAGAGTATTAGCTATAAATTAGGCTGACTAGCTTCAGGTCTTATTCTTTAGTCAGTGTGTGACGAGTGCTTCTGCATCAGCTACAGGTCGTATATCTGAAGAGCACCTGCAGAGACAGCTCGATCCATTTGTTTCCTTGGCAGGATGTCTGCTTGGTACCGATAATTTTGTGAGACCCAAAATGCTTCCTTTTCCGGTTGTTTTCTTGCTGTATTTTCTTTTGGCATGTTGAGAATCTACTATATCTGTATAGTTATGTGAATTTATGGTGTTTGAGGGCATACTTCTATTTGACATGTGAGTTTGAGAGACAAGTTAAAGTAAATTAATTAAAAAGAATATTTTTATAATACTTAAGCAATAGGCTATACTCTTACTTCTCTTACTGTATAACACAAGGCTGCATGCAGTTTGTTAAAATGGCTCATAGAGTCTTGAAAAAAGAATACTCTCAAGACAGACCAATACAAAGATATCTTAAAATGCCATTGTATTGGTTTGTCAGCTGTGTTAGTAACATTAATGTAATGTTGTCATATTATAAGAGAACATTTTCTGTGCATCTCTGTGGTCCAGTATATGTCCAAAAGTACAGGACAGAGCGGTATGCTTGTCTACATTTTCTGACATTCCACACAGGATTTGGACCAGCAATCTTCCTATTATTGCTATAGGGTCTTTCATTATGTTTTAATGTTCATAATGTGCAATAAGATTTTGCACAGGAGAAAAATATACATTTATGAAATAATTAATAACATTTATATATATATATATATATATAAATCTTAAATGTTATTGTATAATTTTATAATATCATATGTATAATTTCACAGACAGAAAATCTTTTTTTAATGTCAATATTTCATTAGACAAATATTATAAACTTTTACAGTATCAGAACTGTAATTTCACCTTTAATGCCAGAGCGACCAAATTTTGCATAGCTTCAGGCTGTATTTGTATTTTATTTTATTTTCTTTCCTGTTCAACCATATTTTCATTCACAAGCTTTATTTTTTCCTCATTGCTCAGTTACTTCCCATCAACCATGTGTTTTCATATTTCTTTTTATGTGTTTTTTTATGTTGCAGTCAGCATCTAGACGAGCAGGCACCTGTTGTGCCAACTGCCAGACAGGGACCACCACACTTTGGAGACGTAATGCCAATGGAGAACCTGTCTGTAATGCCTGTGGTCTATACTACAAACTACACAATGTGAGTAAATGTTTATGTCTAGCCTTACCGTAACACTTCCTATATACAGACTACACCAAAATGAATGACAGAATAACATTTCTGCTTACATACATGTTGAATTTCCACTTGTAAGGGGTCTCCATAATGTATCCATTGTTTGCATTAAAAATGATCATAAAATTTTTTTAATGTTGAATATGCTTGCAGTCCATCCTCCTACTATTTAAAACATTAAATACAATAATTATTATATAAATGGCTTACAGTGTTTTTATCTGTTTGTGCATTCAGGTGAACCGTCCACTTACTATGAAGAAAGATGGGATACAGACACGCAATAGGAAAATGTCAGGCAAACCTAAGAAGAGGAGAGGAGAACATTTTCAGCAATTTGACAGTTGTGTGCATGAGAAAGCATCCACCTTCAGCCACATGGCCAACATGCCCCACCCCTTCAATATGACCCAACCAATCCAATTACATCCCGCATTCAATCACAGCAGCTTAGTCACTGCTATAGGCTGAGAGACACTTGTAGAATATACCTTACTTAATGAACACATTAACTGTATTCTTCAGTTTTAATGTTCAGGTCAAGGACATTTTATTAATGTTTCGGGCTCAAATGTTCATTATGCAAATCAAAATTCTACTCATTCTTGATTTAAAAAGTTGCACTTTATTTTGTGTTTTTCTTAAATGTGATTTAAACCAACCCAGAATCTGACTGTAGTACACTGAGAGTTTAACAGCTTATCATTAATTAATATCCCCTATTTGTTCAAATATAAACACAATTCCAAAACGTTTATGCCTGTTTATGTCATCTATAGCACTGCACCTTATGCAACTGTGAAGTAGAAGAAGCCCTGCATTTTAAAAAACATAATATGAACCTGTCCCTAAACCATTTGTCATTATATAACTATATTTCTTTTTTTCTAATTTCTTTTTTCTTTGTTCTTATTTTCAAGCTTTATATGAACTAGTAACAACATCAATATTATCAATTCATCTTTTCTGTACACACATGCATTAATACATGTAACACTCAAAACACTTTTTACTGTGTGCTTATTTTAAATTTTAGTTAATAAATGATTTAAACAGTGTTTTTTATGTGAGTTCTTGCCTTATTTGCAAAAACATTATCAAATTGAGATGTTACAAACATATATAAACAATCCAAAAGACACGTGTGGCCTTACACTCCAGTGCGCTTGCAAACACTTATCAACATGCTGACTGGACTGAAGCAGTGAATGAAGAGCAGGACTCTAGAGAGACAAGAGGAAATGGAGAGAGGAGATAAAAGTGAAAGAGCAGAGAAGGTCTTCAGGGTTTGTTTTTAGGAGACCTGGAAAAGACGAGCCTTTTGTCATTACTGTCCCTGCTACTGTATCATTTGTACATTATGTCTGGTGCTTAGATTCCAATATGTATGCAGCTTTCCAATAGCTCAGGCATCTTGTTTGAAATCACTTCCCTAAACTGCAATTCAGGACATTGTACATTTTTGAATATTAAAAAAAATCCACATGGTTGGGATGGTGCAATACAACGACACGACCAGAAGCTATACGGTTTGATTATATGAACTAAGTCACTACACTGACTGCACCTACATTAAACAAGACAAGTGTTATGCTAACTATGTAAACAAAAGCACAAAGATGAAGGTTTAGAAAGTCTTTAAATCCAACACACACACGTAAACATTAACTCAACACTGAAGTAACAGACAAGAACTGAAAACACAGGAATTAAATACACATTCTAACAAGGTGACACAGCTGAACATGATAGCAAATCAAATCAGTAACCATAGTGACAAATGCAGACAGGGGAATGGTGCAAATAAAAATAGTCCAAACTGAACTGAAACCGTGACAGTATGCCCCCCACCCGGAAAGGCGCAACATCACGCCGGAAGATGGATGGAGGCTTCGGTGGAGGACGGGAATCCGGGATGTAGATGGGAGGAGCCAAGGAGAATCCCGGAGCCGGAGGGGCCAGGTGGCACTCCAGAGTCCACCCAGGACTGAGGCCAACGGTGGAGTCAACGGAGTGAGGAGCCATGGAGTTGTTAAGGCTGATGACACCAGGGGGCCGACTGACATAGACAACGCCGATGGAGGAGCCGCCCAGGGCAGAGACGGAGAGCCGAAGAGGTGGAAGCAGGGATCCGGAAGACTGCAGCGGAGCCGGAGCGACTGAGGACCAAGGAGGAGCCCCGACAGAGCTAGAGGGATGGAGAGACGAGGCAAAGCTGGAGGAGTGGAATCCCATAGCGAAGGAGGGTCATCGACTGACCAAGGCGGAGCCGGAGGGGCAATGGGCCACAGTGGAGATGAGGGAGCTAGGAGCCAAGGTGAAGCCGATGGGTCGAAGGGCTAAGGTAGAGTCCAGGACTCGGAGGCTGGAGGTGGAGACAGGGGATCCTTATGCCAAGGCAGAGCTGGAGACTGGAAGCCCCGAAGTGAGACAAGGCTCCAGGATGATGCTGACTAAGGGGGGGCTGAGGGGCTTACAGGAACCAGCGGAGACAGGGCAGCAGAACTGGCAGATATATAGATGAGGCGGGGGAGGAAGGCTGGGAGGGAACACAGGAGAGTTAGGAGAATCAGGGCTGGACAGAACCAGCGGGAAGACAGATCATACAAGGCAATACATGAAATTATCCACTTCTACATTATCCAAAATGCTTCTAGAGGCCAGTTATAGCTCACCCTCAGCAGCGGGAGTATGGGCGGGGCTTTTTTTCCATCCCTTCGTACTCCACTAATACTCTCTCAGGCACTTGCAGTGTTGCCAGCTCACACCTGGTCAATCGCCTCAGGCTCCAGGGCGATGGCAGGCTCAGTTGCTTCTTCTCGCATTAGCTTTTCAGTCACGGTGGGCTCAGACAGACGCTCCGTGAAGCTGGGCTCTGGGACTGGCGATGCACTGGATCGGGGAAAGATGCTCTCCAAACACCTAATGATGGCCTCCTTCCTGACAAGTCCTGTGGTGTCTGGGAGTGATGTCTCATACGAATGATGGTAATTCGCCCCGATCCAGAGCAATGATTTCAGGGTCTCGTCGTCAAATGGTGTGTTGATGAGGAGACGACAAAACCCTTCAAAATAGTCTAATAAATTGTGGCTCATTTGAGCCACAGCAGCGAATTTAGCCGCATAGTCCATTTGTAGTGGTCCAGTCTTCTGTCATGCTAACTGTGTAAACAAATACATGAAGATGAAAGTTTAGAAAGTCTTTAATCCAACACACAGGTAAACATTGATGCAACAGTTAAAAACCATCAACGAGACCAGACCAGACCAAAAGAACTGAAAACACAGGAACTTAAATACACAGGCTAACGAGGTGACACAGCTGAACATGATAGCAAATCAAATCAGTACCCATAGTGACAAATGCAGACAGGGGAATGGTGCAAACGAAAACAAAGTCCAAACTGAACTGAAACCGTGACAAGAAGTGAAATCAAATAAATCATTCTTACAATTTTGTAAGTAAAAAATAAGTATGGAGAACATGTATATGTATTAAAAGTTGCATTGATTTATAGATCATGCATTTTATATATAAAGTAAATCTATAGATAATGTCTAAAAATTATGTACTTTTTATGTTTTATGTACTTATCAATTGATCTGATCAATCTTAATCAAAATCTAATCTAATTATTATTATAATGATCAAATTAGATGCTACAGTTTAACAGATCTAATCGAATTCTCTCATTCAATTTAAAAAAAATTTATTTGTACATGTCTTCACTTTTTAGAGTGTTTCTAATGCAAGGTTTATATTATTATTTTTTATAGGCCAGAGTAAATACCCATGGGATATGAGGTTAAATCTAAAAGAGATTGTATCTCTGATTCTTCAGTTGTATTGTAACACTATCGCTCTTTCATCTGTCTTTCTGTATCTTATCACTCAATCAAAATTCAGCGCTGCCATCATAGGAATAAATTATATTTTAAAATATATTAAAATAGAAAAAAGTCATTTTAAAATAGTAATAATATTCACAATGTTTTGATCAAATAAATGTGACCATGGTTAAAAAAAGAGACCTCTTTCAAAAAATATCTTACCAAATCTTAATAACCCTGATCTTTTGAACACTAGTGTGTATATAGTACATTATTTTACTTTATAGATATTTGTCAATCTGACCTAACAGATGTAGCTGTTTGCGAACATTGTGTTGAAAACTGGGACACAACAGAACCCTCCGATATAACAGGCCAAGCCACAGTCAACCCCTTTCAGTCTGTCTTTTCTTCTCCTGATCTTCCTGTATAGCAGGTAAATTAATTCATCCTCTGTCTTAGAACAATCACTTATTTTAAATGACAAACCAACTGTGAGTGCTCAGTTCCCCTCTCCAGGGACAGTTTGTGTGGTGTGAGGTGGTTTGTGTGAGAGTGTGTATGTGTATTACTGCCATCCTCCTGGAACAGGGTAACAGATCTGCTTACTTCTCTTTCCCTCCTCTCTTTCTCCACTCTTTTATTTTCCCTGTCCTAGTGGTTTTGTCCTGAGAGAAACCTTAGAGGCAGGAAAGTAGGCCGGAGGCAGGAGGGGACTGAGTCTAAATACACTGTTACAAGTTATCTGGCTCAATAACAGTAAATACAGACATACTCATTAAATCAAGAGGCTATGATCAAATTATAACATATTGAAGGCTTGAAATCAACATAGAATGTATTCTATCTCAATAAAATAAGCTAAAACTGCAAAAGTTTACATGTCTAATGAAATACATTTTAAACAAAAATTATTACATTATATCAAGCTACATATATAATAAATAGCACTTTAATCAAATTGATGTGGAACAGAATTCAGTCAATGACCAAATTCATGAGCAAAATCAAAGTCAAATTTTAGCAAACCTCTATGGAAAGTTTGTGCCAGAAGAATACAGAAAGCAAATTTGTTAAAAAACAAAAAAAAGGATAAATAAACATGATGGACAACAAATAAACATGAAGCCAGTGAGAAAGTTAAGATGAAACATGTACACAAAGAGTCATGGATAGAGCTGTGTAGGCCGGGAAAGAAAAAAGGCAAAAATGAGAAAAAAAGAGCAGGCAGAGAACAGGCCGGCTATAGATTTAAGATAAATTGGTTGACAGTCAAATATTTGTAAAATATTCAGAGAAAGAAAGAAAGAAGATACAGATTTATAGAATATACTGATACTTTTGAGAAACCAAATCATGCACAAGCAAAATGTGGACACACTTTTTAGACAACACAAAGGCGGCTCTGTCAATGAGTTGCTATTGTGTCTTTATTGTTGTGATTGAAAAAAAAACCCAGAGGCTTATTGGTAGAATAGGTCTCACATTGCTACAGTAACCCAAGAGATGTATTGAGTGACAGCTGGGTCATTAGAACATCAACTATAATTAGCACAATTGTGCTACATTTATCTATTAGTTAAAAAAAAACTGTTTAAATACATGCAGATCCAGACCTCGCATATGTGCCACAAAAATATTTAGGTTTTTAGAGTACATTAAATGTAAAAAATGTGTAAGGATGGGAAAGGGGTTTAAATGGAGAGGTTGATGGTTGTTCTGCTCTGTTATTGTAATGTACTGATGTTATCGAACTAATTCAAGCCATTACACATAACACTTTTTTTTTTACAAGTAAATGGAACCATCATGCTCAAAAGTCTGCATGCATCTATAAACTCTCTCCACTCTCTGTTTTACCCTCTTTTTATCCATCCCACACTTACATTCAGGTAATTGTTTGTTTAGAGACTGTTTCTAATTTAATAGCTGTAATCTAATAGCTGGCTGTTTATCATTCAAAGATAAGATTGAGGAGGGCCTGCTAATTTTATTAGTCTCTTCAGTAAGGGATGTGGGAGGCTTTTACCGCCCTGCTAATTGGAACAATGAGTCGGACAGTGGATGAGCGTAACCTGAACTGTTCAAAACAGAATGACCTCTGTTACTTCCTTTCTTACGGTCTAGCAATTCATATTGAAGTGTCTGTCACTTGTGTCGACAAATTGATCACAAAACATAAAATGACAGTTTGATGCACTCCTAAACAATTGCATGTAAACCTCAAAGGGCAAAGGTCACAATCTTTAGCCTTTAACACTTATTGGCGGCACACATCTAAAACAATAACTTTTGCATCTACCACATTAGATGGACTTTAGAATTTATTTGAAGACTCATATGCATCGAATGATCTAGACATACACGTAGCTCACAAAATACCTGTGTGACAAAGTTAAATTCTTCAGCAGACAGTGACAATGCTGCTGACCTGGAAGAAAAGTGCAGAACAAAGAAAAGGAAAACAAGAGAAAGGGAGGTGTGGGATAAAGGTTGTGTGACATAAAAGCCCCAACAAAGGAAATATAGGTGAGAGAGAACAACGGGGTGACAGAGATAAAGTGCATTCAAAGAAAGGATGGAAAGTGGGATAATTGACTGGAACAAAGAACCCTTTTGAATGAATGTGCTTTTTTGTGGACGTGGACCTTTATACTATAAGAGTGTGTTACTTTATGACTCTGTGAAGACAACGTATTGCAGCACAAACATGATATATATGTATGTGTGTGTATGCAAGTGAGCAGTTTACAATATCTCAGCCTCAAATCACTTCCATTGCGGGCTTTAATAAGACCTAAATAAAATAGCCTATGTTGAAGTATGTTTAATTCATGCAAAAATTAACCTCAGATGTCAAAAAGAAATGCAATGCACTAAACTTTTCATTCACCCAGAGACTTGAGTAAATCTATAAAATGCAGGGACACTAGTCTATGTTCAGCTAAAAGCTCAGCTAAGGGAAATTATGTGATTAGTAATACAGAGGTCTCTAGCAGTAGCCCATTGATTTATAGAAGGATTGATGTTTTTTGCTCAAGTGATTGATTCATTGAGAGCTTAAAACCTCTATGCAAAAAACGACTGATGCATTTTGACAAGTGTGTGCCATTACAAATCAAGACTAAACAGATGATTTTCATGGCTTGCATGTAATGCATCTCCATGACGTACTCCATGACGTACACTGAGGACTGAAAAATCCATACATAATTGTCATAATTAGCCAACCAAATTCAAGCAAATAATATATTTATATATAATGAATTATGAAATATGGATAATTTACAATAGGGTGAATTCAGGTAATTGGGACACTTCTGGAATTGAGATGACTGGGAAAAAAATGTCTCAATTATCCTACTATATAATACTAGAATATAACCCACACCTAACCCTAACAGAAAACAGAAAAGTTTTAACTTAATATAACATGTATAATGACTGGTCAGTTAATAGCTGGGCAACATGAAGACAACACTTGAGAATTTGTACCCACGTGTTTACATTTTCTGAACAAAACATGATTGCTGTCCTGTTGCTGTGGGGTTCTGGGTTTCTAGGGCGTTACTAGGGCGTTACTAGGTGGGAGCTGGTTACTTACCTACTGTCTTAAGTCAGTATAAAGTATAAAAGTATAAAGTATGCCAGTTCACCTCTAGTCTGGTCACATAGAAAAGTAATAGCTTAACTCTGTTCAGTTCACTTCACCATTTGAGTTATCCAGGTACACTTCATGTCTATAGCACAAATACTGAATGGAAGTAGCAAGGAAGTAGTTTCAATTTTTATTTATTTATTTATTAATTAAAAAAGAGAAACCGTAATTAAAACGAATAATGACTACGACTGGACTGACTCTGGGGATACTAATGCCCTCTACATGTGAGCCAGTGCTATTGCAGGGTCCACATGGACACTAAAAAGAGCGCGTTTAGGAGGGAGAGAAAATACTCTGTAAGGAAACAATCCATGCGATCAAAGAAAATAATTAAAAACGTACACACACAAACGCCAACTGCCCATGCTGATGAAGCTGATAATGTTAATGTTAGTGGTAAGTCAAACACCGAGCGTGACTTTACCCCTCTTTGGGCTCATCTCAAGATCAGTGCAGGTCCAGGGTCAGGAAGGAGACAATCTGCAGCTTCTACCTCATGGGAGAGTTTATGTTTTTATTTCCTTTTTTCTCTATTCCCTTTTTCAGTCCCTCTTCTCCCCTCTCTTTCAATTTATGCATTTTAAACAGGCACTCTGAAAGACCTTTCTGATGAAGGACCCTGATTAGAGAGGTTAACAGACTCAAGCTGTCATATCAAAGGCTTGTACATGCATGCACTCACACACAAAATAAAAGACTGAGATTCCTATCTGAGTCACTGAAGGGAAAAGGACAGTAAAAGACTGTGTGTGTGTGTGTGTTGTGTTTAGAGCTCTAGAGTCAATGTCACAAAGACAGAGCAGGCCGAACATGGCATAAAAGCCATGTTGTGTTAGACTCACACGGAGTTCTAATGCCTGCAGCATTTAACTCAGTGTTCTGTCTCTTTCCTGCTGTAATTAATCAGAGAAAATTGCTTCATTAATATTAATACACAGTAAAACACACACATACAATGAACTTCTGATCCGTACAAAGAAGAAATGAGTGGTCAATCAGTCAGCAGACTGCATCAAGCTATTTTTTCGGCATATATCACCGTTCAAAAGTTTTGGGGTCAGTAAGATTTATTTTTATGTTTTTGAAGTCTCTTATGCTCACCAAGGCAACATTTATTTGATCAAAAATACAGTAAAACAGTAATATTAGAAATATGATTGCAATTGAAAATAACTTGTTTTCTATTTTTTATATATTTAAAAAATATATATTTTCCTGTGATGGCAAAGTTGAATTTTCAGCAGCCATTATTTCAGTCTTCAGTGTCCCTCAGAAATCATTCTAATATGCTGATTTGTTGTTCAATAAAAAATTCATAGTTGAAATCTTTCGTACTGCTTAATAGTTTTGTGGAAACCATGATACATTTAGTTTTTCAGGATTCTTTTATAAATAGAAAGTTCAAAAGAATATATATATTAATGACCCCAAACATGGTATAGGGTCAGTTTATAATCTAAAAACACTTAAGGATATCATAAAGTGACTGACCAGTTGCTAAAATTGCCAATCTGTCCTTTCTAACAAAAATACATACATATGAAAAACTAATAAAAGAGGGGGAGATATAACACATATATTTTTTAAACATCAACTGGCATTAAGATGTTAAGAAGACTAAACTAAAATAAAGTTTCTACTTTTGGATCTGAAGTCATATCCAGGTGAGGCTCAAGGTCCTATTGTCATCTGGAATGGAACATAAAGGAATAGTTGGACAATGAAGTAATAATTCACCTAAAAATGAAAGTTCAATAATTTAATCTCTCATGTTGTTCGAGACCTGTATTATTTTATTTCTTCTGTGCAACACAACAGACAACACATTAAAAGATTCCTTAAGAGGTTAAGTCAAAGGCAAGTAGTCAAAGGTTCCATACAAATCTATTAAAAAAGCTTCAGTCAGTTAGCTCAACACATCTTCCTTTTAGAGTAATGTGATGCTGTAAATTAATCCATGACAGCACATTTGCTAGTCAAAGAAAGAGTGCGTAAGAGAATGAAAGTGATGGGCAGTTACCCGTGTATGCACTTCTTAAAAAAGTCCAGTTAATGGCAATAATAATGAAAAACAAATAAAGGTTTTGTTTTTATCTGCGGTGTCAGGTACAAACAGGGAAGTATAACAACACAGATGGCATTTAATATTTTAGTACAGCTGCTATTTGTATACTCACATATTAAGAACGAATTTGCCTACAGATTCCCCCAAGTTGCCACAACGTAACTGGAATAGATATTCAAATCCATGAAGCAAAACGCTAAACAATGATAGGACTTATCATGGCCCTTCTTAACGTTATTTGTTTTTTTTAACCACTCTCATCTGCATTTGCACAAAAAAACATACATACATAAACAGTGGAACAAACAAATGGAAAAAAGGATATTTATAAATGTAGAGTAACTGATGGTGGGGTGTGTGGAAACACATTTCGCCTCTGATTTGCCAACAGAAATATTTGCCTATACTCACAATGCATTCTGCCCTAAAGCAATGTCCCAACCACTCTCGATATGCCAAACACAAATACTTTCCACACACTCTTGAAAACAAAATGTAAATCACAAAATATACAGTACACTACAACTACAGCAGTTCAGCTATTAGAGCCCCCCCCCCCCCCCCATGTATAATATATACATTACCATTACAATTCAAAACGTTTGGGGTTGGTAAGATTTTTTTTTAATTTTTTTTAAGTTTCTTATGTTCACCAAGGCTGCATTAATTTGTTTAAAAACAATAATATAGTGAAATATTATCACAATAAAAGAACTCTTTCCATTTTTATATATTTTAAATTATTCCTGTGATGGCAAAGCTGCAGCCATTACTCCAGTCTTCAATATGATTCTTTAGAAATCATTCTGATATGCTGATCTGGTGCTCAAGAAACATTTCTTATTATTGCCAGTGTTGAAAACAGTTGTGCTGCTTAATATTTTTGTGGAACCCATGATACATTTTTGTCTGGATTATCTGATGAATAGAAAGATTTTATTTGTAAAAGGAATCTTTAACCAAAAAAACTTTTACTGTGACTTTTGATCAACTTAATCCTTGCTGAATAGAAGTATTAATTTACCTAAAACAAATCTCACCCCAAACCTTTGAATGGAAGTGTAAATATTTGTAGTCACCCGTTCCACTGCTCCTTCTTTCTGCTTGTCTTTGCTGATTTTGAGCCGTTTGGGGATCATATATATAGCGTTTGAAGTTCAGATGTATGGTGACTGGTTGAGCGTCGGGCTTAGTTTCCTCCAATTTGGAGGATTCAGTTTTGGCCCCACCCTTCCCCTTCTTCTTAGAGAAAGAGGATAGAAGCTGCTTGGTTTCTTCTTTCAGCCCCTCTAACAGAAACAGAAACACAACGTGACTAGACAGAATGTATCCCTCACGTTTTGGCCGGATACAATTATCATATGATTATTTGTTTTAAACAGAAATTAACTGCTGCATAAATCAAAATTTCATGGCAAAAATATTTTAAATCTAGACCGACTTACTTTTTCTCAAGCTAGGCAATAATTTGAGGTAATGTAGATTACAAAAATGTTAAACATCTTTACTTGTGTGGCTATGGATACATTAATTCTACTGCATTTCATTGGGCCTGAAGTGAGGGGTGTGCTGTAATGTGTGTGTACGTATATTTGTGTGGCTGAGGTCTACCTACACAAAGTGAGCCTTGAGGGTCAGGAAAAGGATGTGAGTTTTTTTTTTTTGCATTTATATTTCAGATTCAGCATGCATTTTTGGTGTGTGTAACTTTAAATGTGAGTAGCTTTTATATGCTGTTTATGAATGAACGAATGAGTATATGGATGTATAAATATGCAAGTCACCTGACAAGAAACTTAGAGGAAGGAGGTAAAAAGGGGCCAAGAAAGTAGTAAGGGCGAGTAAAAGAGAGTGTTTTTGTCTTTGCTTACCTGGAATTCTGATTTTGATCTTGCCACTTTGGCCGAAGCCACCTTCAATGGAGCCCGTTTCTCCTGTTGACAGTGTAACTTTTAAACCCACAAACAGCTGAAGGTTCGTCTCCTTCTTAAAAAGGTTTCGACCAATCACAGTGTAGTCATCTGTCACCTGACCAAAGATACAAAATTGGAAAAGAAAATTGGCAAAACTGCTTAGCTAGAACCAGAGAACATGAAGTGTTCAAAAGAAATAAATTCTAAATTATATATATATATATATATATATATATATATAATCATGTATAATATATACATTACCATTACAATTCAAAACGTTTGGGGTTGGTAAGATTTTTTTTTAATTTTTTTTAAGTTTCTTATGTTCACCAAGGCTGCATTAATTTGTTTAAAAACAATAATATAGTGAAATATTATCACAATAAAAGAACTCTTTCCATTTTTATATATTTTAAATTATTCCTGTGATGGCAAAGCTGCAGCCATTACTCCAGTCTTCAATATGATTCTTTAGAAATCATTCTGATATGCTGATCTGGTGCTCAAGAAACATTTCTTATTATTGCCAGTGTTGAAAACAGTTGTGCTGCTTAATATTTTTGTGGAACCCATGATACATTTTTGTCTGGATTATCTGATGAATAGAAAGATTTTATTTGTAAAAGGAATCTTTAACCAAAAAAACTTTTACTGTGACTTTTGATCAACTTAATCCTTGCTGAATAGAAGTATTAATTTACCTAAAACAAATCTCACCCCAAACCTTTGAATGGAAGTGTAAATATTTGTAGTCACCCGTTCCACTGCTCCTTCTTTCTGCTTGTCTTTGCTGATTTTGAGCCGAGGCAGTGCTGTCTCTGTGTAGTTTTTGTCCTCAAAGCCTTCCAGAAGCTTTCCATGAAAGGCAAGCCTGCATGTGTTACCATGGATATCTGAGTCCAGTCGTGACCCAATCACTAAGCAAAGTGTTGGACATGTGACTGGTCGTTCAAACTCAAGTAAAGCCCATTGCTGTGGTTCCCCTCTCCCACCTTCTGTCTGACAAGTCAGAAACTCATCCAGGTGATGAAACTCCCAATCAAATGAGAAAAACTTTGCACTTTGCTCTTTAGAGGTGGGGCTACAGTCTCCATTTTCGTTTCTGGGAAGCACTCGATTGAAGAATGAGATACGTGCCATAACAGTTTCATGTCCAACAGTAATGTGAAACTTTGCACGGCTAGTAAGTGCTCCACGATAGTATTCAATCTTTTGAACGGATATAATAGCAGCAAAAAGAGTCTGCAATGAACCTGGTGTGCATACTACACCTCGTTCTAACAGTTTTGGGTCAAACTGGGTCACACACACACCAACCCTATCCCCTTGCATAGCACTAGGAACTGACTTTCGAAACATCTGCACAGATTTGACCTTGCGAGTTACCTGAGGAATAAAAAAAATCTGAAATAAGGAGCTGATCATGTCAATACACTATGTAGCAAAATATCTGTTCACCTACCATGGTGAAACTGATCATTTGGAAACAGTCAGAGAAATAAGAAAAAAGACGAGAATATTTTTTTTTATGCAGTTTGCATGTATACTACTGTTCAAAAGTCTGGGGCCGGTACGTTTTTGAATAAAAAAAAACAAAACAAACAAAAACATTTTTTAGGCTTTATTTATTTAATTAAAAAAATCCAATAAAAACAGTATTGTGAAACAATATTGTGACGCATTATTACAATGTAAAATACCTGTTTTCTATTTAAATATATTTTGAAATATAATTTATTCCTGTGACGGCAAAGTTGAATTTTCAGCATCATTACTCCAGTCTTCAGTGTCACATGATCCTTCAGAAATCATTCTAATATGCTGATTTGGTGCTCAAGAGACATTTGTTATTATTATCGATATTCAAAGCAGTTGTGCTTTGAAATGGTGATACTACAATAAATACTTAGTAAGTTCAAAAGAACAGCATTTATTTGAAATAGAAATTTTTTGCAACATTATAAACATCTTTACTGTCACTTTCAATTTAATGCATCTTTGCAGAATAAAAGTACATTCGCTTAAAGAAATCGTACTCACCCCAAACTTTTGATTGGTAGTGTATGTATTGTAGAGCTGTGTGTAGAATTACATAAATACCTTTAACGCTGGTATCTCCACAGTATCATTGACACCGAGTGACCCTTGTAGGATGGTGCCAGTAATGACTGTTCCCTGGCCACGGATGGAGAAACAGTGATCTACAGCCATCAGAAGAGAACCCGATGGATCTCTATGAGGAAAGAAGGCTTGGGCCTTCAATAACTGAATACAAAGACAGAGACCTCTTCAAAAATATGATCCACACCTTGCAAAATACAGTAATGTCTAAAGGTCTGAAACCTAAAATCACCCTTTTGCTTTAATAAAAAACATTGACTCAAGTTAGTATAAACTCCACAAGTTTGTGCAAAACCTGATCTGTTATCCAGGATTTGAAAATGTTCCATTGTGTGTATTAATGGAAAGAAGGAAATCTTTTGCAATGATCATTTGTATGGTCAATGTCACAAATTTGCCTAAATTTGACTTAGTGTCCTGTATATATTACTTCTTTGACATCATAACTTTTCTTTATTTAGGCATTTTCAAACTCCTAACATTTTATTCTAATTTCCATGTTTATAGGGGGAAAAAATGTAAAGTTTAAGTTTAAAAATGGTCTCAGACCCCCTTGAACCAAAAGTTTTTATATTAAATTTATATCCTAATAACTTTAAATTGAGAAGAAGAGAACATATTTTTGTTTATATGTGTACTCTACAAGCTAAACGTCTCATAGCTCTTCACTGGAAAAAGGTAGAGGCACCAAGTATAGGGAGATGGTTAAAGGAGTTGGCAACAAACATGTCATTGGAGAAAATAATACTGAACACACCCACTAACTCACGTCTATGAGTTCAGTTATTCCTTGTGGCTCGTCTGTTTCTGGGAACTCAGGACCACCAGGCTTTGCTGCCACAGCAATAATAGCGCAGCCTTTAAATCTGACAAGTAAAAAGTCAAGTCAATTTTATTTGTATGCACAATAAGTTCACCCAAAAATGAAAATTATGATGTTAATGTTTATAACATCTATAATATCTCGTGCGACAGATTTGACCACAATATAAACAATCAAGCAGTTTAGATTTGTTATATATGTTGTAAAAAAAAATCTGTGAAATTTACGTAAAGAAAAAAAAACAGCAGCTGAAGTTGCCAGAAGTTAAAGAAAAACGGCAGCAATTTACATTTTTTTTCACTGTAAATTTTAAGATGGCTTGTTCTTTTTTACTTCCAAAAACTGTAAATTATAGTCTATATAGCATTTAAAGTCTTTTACCATTAAAATTACAATCATTTTTTACAGTCTCAACACATGGCAAAATGTGTAATATGTCTAATATACAGTTAAACATGTGCTTGACAGTGTCTACCTTGTGTTCTCAAGAGTTTTGTGCATCCTCTTGGTCATTTTGTCAACAGCCGCCTGTCTCTTGTCACTAGGCAACAGGTCTGTTTTGTTGAGGATTACGATCATGTGGGAGCAGGTGAGCTGACCAATCAAAAGACACTCTGCTGTTTGTGTCTGCATACCTTTCACAACGTCAACCACCAACATCATCAGATCAATGATCTGAGCACCTGAATGCAAGTATACAGATGAGAGTAAAACATATAACTTCAACAATGACAAACATGACAAAGTACAGTCATCGCTACATTGCCTTTCCCTCTTTTTCTCTCCCTCTCACTGGCACTCATTCTTTCCTGAGAGATCCCCTCTGGGGGGAGAGAGGAAGTCAAGCTGGAACCCCGAACAGCCCCCTTCCGCCTTAATCAACCACATGTGCCATAAATGCTCACACACACACACACACACACACACACACACACTAGTACGATCAATGCAATTACACTAGACATTCCCACTACACTGAGAGTTCTCTGGGTTTGTTTGGACCTGAAGGTTAACAAAAAAAACCTCTAGACATTGTTTCTCATCATCTATTTCTTCATACATCCCTCTGTGAACATAATACCTATAAGACTGTGCATGTTAGAAAACAAGCCATGTGAGCTTTTAGTATGGAGGAATATTGATGTATTGCATGTATTGTACCCATAACTACCCATTAACAAATATGTGTGATTCCACTGTAAAAAATTATTTTTCATAGTTGTAAAGTTGTAAATAAGTACAATAAGTACTATTTCAGTATTTCTACTTCAAAATTTCACGTTTAATTCAATGTAACTTGACATTTCTTTGTAATTATTTGAGAAATGTACTAGCAATTTCTGAGTGAAAATTGTGTCGAAGGAACTCCTACACCAGTATTTTTTTTTCAGTGTGTTAAAGACACTTAATTGTGTGTTATAATTTGGAAGTGCATTAAATGACAGAATCTGATCATGATAACATGTTGACAAAATGCTATTCTTTGCTGTAACTGTAAAAGGTGTTCTAATTCTAAATGCATTTTTATTTTATATTTTGTACCATTACAAGTCTGTCATTAAAAGCATGTGTCTTTTGATTTGAAAACGTGATTTAACTCTATAAAGCCTACAGTATCACGTTTGAAACATGAATTTTTAATGTCCCTACTCCCTAAATGATCAGTATTATCAAAACTTACAAGACCTGTTGTACACTCTAATTGATCGTTCATACTATTTTAGCAAATAAAAGGCCTTTTAGTATAATTCTAAAACAAAACAAAAAACAAACAAAAAAATCCCACCTTTAGGTAATGGTACACAAGTCTTTTTGATGTGATTTTTAATGATTTTTATAAAGTGAATATAAGAATAACTTTTATATTGTAATTAATATTTATATTATCATTAACATTTACTGAACTGAAGAAATGTAGGATTACTCAATTATCCATACATCTTTTTTTTTATTTAAATTTTTTATAATGTATCAAAAATGAAACAGGCTTGAGGAACAACATCATCTTACTAAAGACATATTATTGATAGATTTAGAGTGACAAATTATATTTATATTAATTTAAAGCAAGTAGTCTGTTATACTGAAATAAAAATATCATTGAATTACAAGCTCTCAGAATTTCATCAAATAAAACTGATGTTTTTTAATCTTTGAATGCGAGCAGCACTATACTCTCCTGCATCTTACTATCAAATTTGATACAAACATAAAACACGTATGCATATTTTAAGATTTTCTTTTATATTTTGTATAAAAGTTCAACAAACTTCCATAAAAAATCTGACTATTGTATCATATTTAATCTTTACAGGGTTAATATGACCACTTCAAATACTATACACACCACCTACTGATCAAAAGTGGTAGTTCTGGATAGAGTTTAAAATGCACTGACAGGTTTGTGATTCTTCAAGTAGTATGCTTATGATCATATATATATATATATATATATATATATATATAACATGATAACAGTCCCAATCAAAATCTTTGATGAGTGAGAGTTCAACAAGAATAATTTTCCATAGCTGTGGAACTGTACTCTGACCGGAAAAAAAATCTGAAATTGTGAGATAAAACGTGATGATTACATTTTTTCAAGTAGTATGCTTATAATCATATATATATATATATATATAACATGATAACAGTTATAACAGGAATTAAAAGACGTTAGTAGTGCGTGGTGAATTATATGATTTATACACTGATTCACGCAAACATAAAACCTGCAGTTTGATTGTAAAAAAAAACCCAACTAATTTACCCACTTACCCCCGATAATGGTGCGTATGAGGGATGCATGTCCCGGGCAGTCCACCAGTGTGAACTGCAGACTGTCGTATTGTCTGTCCCCGCAGGATTCTTTCAGGTGCTCCGGTAAGGGCACCGTAAACGCACTAAAGCCGAGATCCAGCGTGATCCCCCGCTCTTTGGACTGGGGGTTCTTGTCGAAGGCTGCGGTGGATGCGGTGCTGCTCAGCGCACGGGCAAGAGACGTTTTTCCGCTGTCCACATGGCCGAGGACACCAACGTTAAAGTTCAGCGTTTTAGGAGGACTGGAATCTGCCATCACTAGAACAGCGCGACTGTTGGGGATCAGAGAATGAATGCGCAGACTTTGAACTGCTGACAGCAACGCTGCTGGTTCAACCCAACCAGCTCGATATTAAACTGTCAGTTAACCAAGTGTCTCTAATTTGGGTGGCAATATCTTCTTCTTAATTCTGATTTGAGAGATTAAATAACATGCTAACGTAAATTGCTGCTCTTACTGTTTTCAGCAAACTTTTCTGAAATTTGACAGGTGTTTTTCCTGTGCTGCAAATAAACAATCCCTGGTGTAACAGCAACTCAACTCATAGGTTCCTCTTCAGAGCATTTGTTTTGAAAAGGAAAATGCATCATGGATCAAATAATATATAAAATGTTTCAATTGTTTACAGCATGTTTATTTCACAATTAGGAGTTTATTTGCACTTCATACAGAAGAAGAGTTTTGTGGAACTCACAGTGGCGCATCTTCGTTCCAGTACAACATTTCAAACGGCACACAAACGGGAAATAGGGGCGTATTCGCAGTGATCAGACGGACAATAGGAGCATCCAATGATTAAACAGAGTTTCCACAAATTGACCAATCGTTGCAAAGAACGACAAAAAAAAAAAAAAAAAAACGTTTCCAGGGCGGTACTTCCTCAAATCGCCTTAGTTACCCACATGGAAACACGGGTCTCTTGTGTTTGATTTCAACGGCCTTTCGTGTAATAGGCTTGAAATTAGTTTACTCACTTTTTAGATGGTTTAAATAACTAATAAGAAACATGAAGATCGAAGAGGTAAAAAGCACAACCAAGACGCAGCGCATCGCTTCTCACAGCCATGTAAAGGGTCTCGGGCTGGATGAGGCCGGTAATGCTAAACAATCCGCGTCCGGACTAGTGGGGCAGGAGACAGCTAGAGAGGTAACTTAGAGATCAATTTCATGTTTTGCTTGTTTGTTAATGAATGCAGAATCAGTAAATTTGATTACACTCATTATTATATGGTCTTTTGCATTATGCTGGTTGCTTGTGAAGAACGAATACAAAGTGTCTAATTAATGGTATGTGTTAGGATTCAGGAGCAATATAAAAATGCGTATGTGTATTTCACTTTCACCAAGAGTATTTTACTGTGCTTAACACATCCTGGTTTTGCAGACTTTTAATATTTGTAATATTTCCTGTAGTTAAGCTACTTGATATTATTATATTATTCGTTTATAAAGGACAACATGTTGCTGTAAATCCTTTCCATTTTCAAAAAAATGGAAAAGATAAACATGTTTTTATTCTTTATATTTTATTCTTACCTTTTTATTAGGCTTGTGGTATCATTGTAGAGCTGATTCGTTCCAAAAAGATGGCTGGCAGAGCCATTTTACTGGCCGGACCACCTGGAACAGGCAAGGTAAGGACTGACAACCTTTATTTTAACAGTCATTGTCAATAGTTTCAGAGAGTGTTTATGGTTTGATAATTGTATTTCTGTACCCTGCAGACTGCTCTAGCATTAGCCATGGCACAGGAATTGGGAAATAAAGTGCCATTCTGTCCTATGGTGGGCAGTGAAGTGTATTCATCAGAAATCAAAAAGACTGAAGTGCTGATGGAGAACTTCAGAAGAGCCATAGGTGAGCTCTCATGGAAAGAACCCATATCTGTGCACCATAACCTGTAAAAATGCTATTATAATAGTGAACATTTATTCATTTCTTTTAAGAGACGCACGCTTTTTATAATGAAGGTAAAAATGGTGAAAAACACATTCAAATACATTTCAACTTGTCGTGCTACTAGTTAGTAAATAATTCCCCATGCACACACACTGTAGCTTGATATTAGTCATTAGACTCAAAACTGTGTGGAGTGGACTGTGTGATCAAGTGATATATGCATGCACACATTATTACAGTGCTGACAGAGAAATACACTGGCATTGGCAATTGAACACACACAGGTGAATAGATTCACTGGTATTAATATATAATGAATTCTGTAGGTTTTTAAAAGCGTATCCACTAGTATTTAATATGTTAGCATTGTTTATATGTTATGTTCATTCTTGTACCTAAAATTCTTAATAATTAATTATATGAATATTTATTAATTATTATTATTAGTATTAATTATTAAATTATTATTAAAATTATTATTTTTTTATTGTGCAGGTCTGCGTATCAAGGAGACTAAGGAGGTGTATGAGGGAGAGGTCACTGAACTGACTCCTTGTGAGACGGAGAACCCAATGGGGGGCTATGGAAAAACTATCAGTCATGTCATTATTGGTTTGAAGACAGCAAAAGGCACCAAACAGTTGAAGGTAAGGAAGTGAAAGCGCTTTTCTTGCATACTTATATTTCAAAGATAAGGAGCTGGATCGAAGCCGGTTTTTTGTTATGTCTCATAGCGTTTGTTATGCTTATGCAGCTGGATCCCAGTATCTATGAAAGTCTGCAGAAGGAGAGAGTGGAGGTCGGTGATGTTATCTACATCGAAGCGAACAGTGGGGCAGTCAAGGTATGGACGGATTTCCTTAACTATTCTCTCTCCTCCCTATATCTGCTCTTGGCATGTTGAAGCAATCTTTTGTCAGTACAGGTAGTCTGGTAGCGGTATAAAGGACAAGATTATCTTTCATATTATTGAAAGAAATTAATACTTTTATTCAGCAAGAATGCATTAATGTGAAGTGATAGTAAAGACATTTATTAGGTTACAAAATGTATAAATACCACAAATATAATATAATGTTACAAATGCTGTTCTTTTTAGCTTTATATTTTTAAAGGATTTTGAAAAAAACATAATTTCTACAAAAATATTAAGCAGCACAACTGTTTGCAGGAATAAGTTAGATTTGAAAATATATTCACATTTTTTTAACTGTCACTATTTTTTCTTTCTTTTATTTTTTGTATTTTTGATCAAATAAATGCAGACTTGGTCAGCATAATAGATTTCTTTCAAAAATATTTTGAACAGTAGTGTACACACATATATGGTTGCACAACTCTAGTATTTCAACAAGATCCTACATCACATAAAGTGCAGTACACTTCCCTTGTAAATAAATTGACCCTATTTAATGGTCCCAAAATCTCTCAAGGAGTTTTTGAGTTCATTAATATTCAGTCCTTCTGTTTTTGGTCTGCAGAGGCAGGGACGATGTGACACATTTGCAACAGAGTTTGATCTGGAGGCGGAAGAGTACGTACCTCTTCCGAAAGGTGATGTACACAAGAAGAAAGAGATTATTCAGGATGTTACACTTCATGACCTGGATATTGCTAATGCAAGACCTCAGGTATGTGCACACAAACATCATGTTTTCCAGCATTTCAAGTGGATCCCCATAATGTTGATCATATGAGCGTACTGTGTTTTCCAGGGAGGCCAGGACATACTTTCTATGATGGGTCAACTGATGAAACCCAAGAAGACAGAAATCACAGGTATCATACATTATATACTGATAATCATAACAGGATTTTTAATGAAGCCTTGTTTAACTATCTTTTTTTTTGTGTGTATTCTGTATTCAGATAAACTGAGAGGGGAGATCAATAAGGTGGTGAACAAGTACATTGATCAGGGTGTGGCAGAGCTGGTTCCTGGTGTTCTGTTCATTGATGAAGTTCACATGCTGGACATCGAGTGTTTTACCTACCTACATCGAGCACTGGAGAGCTCCATTGCTCCCATCGTAGTGTTTGCATCCAATCGAGGAAACTGCCTTATAAGGTATTGTTCATTGTTAGTTCATGTTAGTTAATACATTAACTAATGTTAACAAATTACACCTTATTGCAAAGTGTTACCAATAAATGCTTTGGAAGTAATGTTAATTCATGTTAACTATTGTAGTTAACTAATGTTAATAAATGGAACCTTATTGTAAAGTGTTACCGTTTATTTATAAATATATTATTGTTAATTGTTTATTTCGGTTCATTATGTAAATTAATGTTAATTTATACAACTTGTTAAAAATATATTAATATATGTAAAAATTCACATTACCCTACATTAAAGGGATACTCCACCCCAAAATGAAAATTTTGTCATTAATCTCTTACCCCCATGTCGTTCCAAACCCGTAAAAGCTTCATTTGTCAAGTAAATTACACTGTCAGGGTCCAGAAAAGTATGAAAGACATCGTCAGAATAGTCCATCTGCCATCAGTGGTTCAACCGTAACGTTATGAAGCGACGAGAATACTTTTTGTACGCGAAGAAAACAAAAATAACGACTTATATCTTAAATTGTGTTCCGAAGACGAACAAAGCTTTTACAGGTTTGGAACGACATGGGGGTAAGTGATTAATGACAAAATTTTCATTTTGGGGTGGAGTATCCCTTTAATAAGTGTTGTAAAATTATTTTTCATTGTTAGATCATCATAGTTTGCTGTGACCAGCTATTAGAATGATCCATTTGATTGGCAAGTTTACAGTTATACATAATAATGTTTTAGGGGAACAGAGGATATCAGCTCTCCTCACGGTATTCCACTGGATCTGCTGGATCGAGTCTTGATTATCAGAACTATGCTGTACACTCCTCAAGAAATGAAACAGGTGGGCATTAAAATTCTGTCAAAACAAGCTGCTTAAAAATAAAGTTTTTACATTATAAAAGATGAATTAAACATTTCATGCTGTTGTTTCATTTGCATGTTGCTATAGATCATAAAGATCCGAGCTCAGACAGAAGGAATCAACATCAGCGAGGAGGCTTTATCTCATCTTGGAGAGATCGGTACCAAGACTACACTTAGGTAATACTTTTTTCTGCGTTTTGAAAAACATATCTACTTATTTAGATTAGCATTGAACTGTCATATTTATTTCTGTGTTGCTTGCATTCTCATTATCATGCATTTATAATTTATGCAATTTTTTTTGGTCATTTTGGCTAATGTGTGAGTTTGTGTAAATGCAGATACGCAGTGCAGCTGCTGACCCCTGCCAGTCTGCTGGCACGAGTTCAGGGAAGGGAAGTAGTCGAAAAGGAACAAGTGGAAGAAATTAATGAGCTCTTCTATGATGCTAAGTCCTCTGCAAAGATCCTACAAGATCAGCACACCAAGTTTATGAAATAACTGTACAGCCTGCTTTAGTGTGCTTTACTGGTTGTTTAGTTCAGATTTGTCATGACATTCTAACAGCATGACCGCTGTTTTAAGCCAATTCAACATCAATGCATGGCTACTTTATTGTTTTACCTAACTGTGTCAGTTGTTGTTAGTCAAAAAACTGGTAGAAAAACAGGAAAGAAAACATTCTCTATTTAACGTGCTTAGAAAACCTGATTTCTTTAGTTTCATCCCCCAGTTTTGTTATTTTCCTGCGGGATAAGTTTTCCATTGTACTGTCTGCTGTTCTTTTTGTTTTGAAAATAAATCTTTTTTGATAGTAATGTGAAATATAAATGGGACTTTTTTATGACAAATATTTCATTTTCACACAAAATCAAATGCTCAACTTCTGTTCAATTTAAAACTAAACCAACAAGTTTATTTATTTATTATTTATCCAATAAACCTTGCAACTTAAGTAGCATTCTAGGATATTTTTCAAAAAATGTATTAAGTCGGTTTTAATTGTTTAAAGCCTTTTTAGAAAAATGGAAAAAAGTACATTTAGGTACATATTAAGATCAGGTTTATCAGCTGTGCTAAATGTTGAACGATGACAATGTTCAAACAAAAACTACTGAGTTGTTTTCAATGTTAATGCTTTAGATTCATTTATAAATGCATGTTTTAGCTGTACGATTCAGTGAAACTGGTTTCATAGTGTTACTTTCTCTTGCTGGGTTTGTTAAAGGCAGTCTCAGATCCTGAGCGAACATTGCTGAAGACGGATGGTGCGACCTTCCCAGCCTGTTCTAAAAGCAGAGACAGAAAGATACTCAGGATACACAATAATACAAACTACAACATCCAACACATTTGAATTTCAGTTACCTCATTACAAAGGGCTCTGTTTATGTAAATTATACATGCATGAATTGACAAAATACAAAGTAATTTTAACTGAGAAGTGAAGTATAGCGTCAAATACTAATTTCTCATGAATCATGTTTCATGTGTTAGTGTTTCTTAAAGATTCATGTGTTTCTTAATGATATACAATCTTTTAATAGTCTTTGATGATAACTTAGTGACATTTTCAAATTTAAGGGAACATTGATGGTCTGTTTATAGTAAAATATTACAGCTGGGATCTTGAAGTTGAGATTATAAAAGGCTAGAAAAAAAATAAGGGATATCTTCAGGAATCAGAAACACAAATTAGTCAATATAAACACATAAGACAAATGTTAGACAATAAACATCACATAAAAAAGTGATTAGTAGAAGAGTGTCTTCCCCCGTGTTTTTGTGTTCTGACTTCCTGCTATATATGGAGTGGAAACATTACAAAAACCAGACACACATACACACGGCTCTTCTTTTTTCCTCTTGGCTCCAAGTCAAAAAACAAGGACACTTGGATTCAGTGACATTTTGAATCTTCTAACTGAATGATCAGTTGCTGCTCGACTCACCGCATTCCTGCATCACTTCAAAGGTCTTGCTCTTCACCTCTGTTCCAGATGCCAGTTTATCCTTGGCTCCAATCAAATCCTCTGCTTTTACCTCAGGCCTCTTAACTTCTTCACTCTGCTGAAGAGAAACAGAAAAATTAATGACAAGAAAAAATTATCTGAATTTCTTCTGTGGTCATCTTTCTCTTACTTGAGACATGGCCAACTCTCAAAATCAGTTGTGAAGTCCTATAGTCTTGCTGAAGATTCTGTTTTATACTGGTCGTAAGTGCATTTATACACAAACACACCCTTCCCTTGCAAAATCCAATCCCAAATGGGCCATAATTCCTTTGGCCAAAGCATGAGTCACACTGTTCCTCCTCCCATTCAATCTCAGTCACTGTTCCCGTAGGGATATACACATAGTTATTTAAAGATGACATCTTCAGTACTTCAATTACTTCCAGCAGTTGAGAAATGAAAAGAGTTCATGGTTTGTGCCTTGTATCTGCTTTATTGTTCATGCTGGAGTGCTTCTAAATGACTGCATATGTTTATTTGAACAGTTGTGTTTGTTCTTTTGAGTGTTGCTAAGTGATTGTTTGTGAATGTTAATTTGTCTCTCAGAGCAAAGAGATATTTAGAAAGGACTTAATGTCCTGCTATTCTTGAGTCTCTCTGTCCTAATGTTTTTATTTTCTTATCCCTTTTTACTGGTTTGCAAACTCAGGAAACATTTCATACAGCTTCATGCTAGAATCTATGTTCAAAAGTTTGGGACTGGCAAGATTTTTTAATGTTTTTGAAAAAGTCTCTTATGCTCACCAAGGCTGCATTTATTATATGTATACACCAAAAACAGCAATAATGAAAGGTTTGTGGGAGAGATTAATATGGACATTTTCCTGTGGTTTACTGCTTTTTTATGATGTATCGTTCTGCACTGTTATTGAAAATGCTAATAAAAAGATTTGAAATACAAAAACTGCAATAAAACAGTAAATACTGTTATAATTTAAAAGACATGTTTATTTTAAAATGTTGTATATTCCTGTATGACAAAGCTAAATTTTCATGTTAAACAATTTTCCAGTAGTACATATTTTTAGAATTCTTTGATGAATAGAAAGTTCAAAAGTACAGCATTTATTTAAAATAGAAATCTTTTCTGATAATGTAAAAGTCTTTACTGTCACTTTTGCTTAATCCTTACTGAATAAAAGTAGCATTGTTCTTTAAAAAAAAATATATATATCTTGCCGACCCCAAATATTTGAACAGTAATATTTGTAAATTAAATTTGGAAAACAGTGCAATCAGGAAAAAAAGTTTTATTTGTTCCCAGATATTATAATAGTAGATAATATTTTCCAGTCTCATCTTACATGTTTTCAAAGACAATGGTACCCAGTATCATTTGAATTTATTATATGTAAAACCATTTTGTACATCATTCATGTAAACAATCATTCATACAAAATTCACCACTGATTTATACATCTACAGTATATCTAATAGTAACATTATGCAAAGGGTACCATTATCAATGTACACCTCTGGTATGTCAAATTAAAAATAAGCATTACTGTTCAAAAGATGAACAATCTTAATGCATTTGTAGTATTTCATAGTGATGAAGGAATGACAGGCACATTGGAGCAGTAGTTGCATACTGGGGGACCCCTTGATATATTTGCATTATGTTGCAATATTCTCTGTATTTGTTTTGTAATCAATCAATAAAATATTCTATAAGATATGTCCTGTAGGAATTGGAACCTTCAAACCGTCAGTATCGTAGTGAACTACGATTGATGTCATAACCAAAACCGAACATAGAGGTACTGCATCTTCTGCAGCAAAAATTGAAACATTTTCAAGAAAACAAAATATGTTTGTGAAAAAGTACACACAGTATTTATTTCTGGTTATTACTTTTTCTGGTCCATGACATGTTAGTGTCAGCTGCACCTCAGTGAGGTTTAGGCATCAGCAGCTTTCAAAGTAAAAGCTCAAGTATGTTTCTTGCTATATTTCGGTAACAACCGAGTCCTAACAAACTGCACAAGTCTCGTTTCCGTAAAAAATGCTGTGACGACCACACCCAGGAGACAAACTGCCCCCACGGCAACATGAACCAGCCTTAGCAACCAGCCACCATCACAGCAGAACATGCTCTGAAAGACAAAATAGTTACAAATCAGATTTAAATTTGCTCATCACAACAAACTTGATATAATTAAACAATAAGGCACAGGCATGATACCTCTGAGCAGGCTGTGAGGATGGAGCTCACGCCAAGTGCAATAATGACAGCAGAATGTGGGCGGAGCCCCCACAGAGGTGTGTATTCACTTTGCAGAAAATAGCGATGTATGTAAACAATACTGTGAGTGATTCGTAAAGCCATGTTACAGCAATTAGCCAAAATGAAGCCAACGCCACCTAACATCCAGGTTAGCCAATAAGAAAGGAGAAGAAATGATGCTGACATGCCCAGCATCACCAGATTATATCTAAAAAGAAAGAGAGAAAAGCATGTTGTTTAAACAATTTCTTAGAAAAATGGAAAAGGCTTAAATACTTATGTCTTAGAAAACAGTTTGTAAATAAATTATATATATATACTGCATATAACACTACAGTTTAAATGTTTGGGGTCAGTAAGATTTTTCGAAAGAAATGAATACTTTTATTATGCAAGGATGCATTAAATTAATCTGTGAATGTAAGGATGTTACAACAATTTTTTATTTCAATCAAATGCTGTTCTTGAATAGCAAATAAATGTTGTTGTACAAATAAAATGTATTCATATGAAGAATCCTTAAAAAATGCATCGTGGTTTCCACAAAAATATAATGCAGCACAAATTGTTTCAACTGTGATAATAAGAAGAAATGTCTCTTGAGCACCAAATCAGCACATTAGAATGATCTCTGAAGGATCGTGTGACACTGAAGACTGAAGTAATGACTGCTGAAAATTCACAGGAAAAAATTACACTTTAAAATATATTAACATAGAAAACAGTTATTTTAAATTGTAATAATATTTCACATTATTACTGTTGTTACTGTATTTTTTATCAAATGAATGAAGCTTTGGTGAGCATAAAAGACTTCTTTCAAAATCTTACAGACCCCAAATGTTCGAGTGGTACTGTATATATACAGTATAGTAATTATGTGTTGTTCACCTGTCAACCTCCTCTTTGCTCATAGCAGCAAAAACAAAACACTCTGTTACTCCATTAATGGCCAACAGCAGAACATAACAACTATAACACTGTAGAAGAGCCGGCCCTGCAAAATACACAAATAAACCATTTAAATTTTGACGGCACACATACAAATAAAAATGTATCCGCTATTTACTGTAAGCAATAAGCATATTAATGTTTTACCGGCTCCGCTGCTCAGAAGCTCCCCACCGTAGATGTCAAGTGCCAGATGAGAATATGCATAACCAAAAACTGTGATGATCAGACCAATCAAAAGCACCAGCTTCAAAAGACATTCCAGTACTTCAGCTGCCATGGAAACTTCCTCCTGTGGACCAATCAACATTTTACAGTTTGCCAACCCACATCTGGGTAGCTGCACTACATTAAATTAGGAACATAAACAGACACTGACTTGTTTTTGATGTCGTACATCTCGTCCACGCTCCAGGACTTTAGCAAAGAACACATAGAAACTCTCCTCAATGGGCAAAAAAAGAAATCTAGCCACCATTGAGCCCAGATTGTTTATTATATCATAAACCCCTGTAAATAGAAAGGAAAATAAGAATTATAATATGAATACGCTGTTTGTGTATAATAGCTTGTGTATATGAATGTACAAACTCACCTTGGTCTCCAAAGTTAAGCACATTCAAAAACGTCATCACATAACGCTCGCCTATAAAATCAAAGCGAAATATTTATTAGAAGCATTTGAACATTCAGACAAAAAAATACTGCATAATTAAGCATGATAGGCACTAACCTTCTGTAAGTATCTGTTTGAGAAATGACTGTTTGAAAAAGCTCCAGGTTAGTGTGGTCAACTTCCAGTTTAATAGTGGCTAAAACAAAAACAAACAAACATTGTAGTTGTTTCACTGAAACAAAAAATAATGTGGTGTCGTTAGGGCTGGACAATAATTCAATATCAATATGTATCGCGATATCGTATTATAAAATAAGTCACCTCATGATCCACTCTAGATGGCAGAAGGTCTGTTATGTGACTAACAGGGAACAATTTACTCTCTGCTTCCTCTGAGCCAAGGAAATGGATGAAGTATAACACGTAACAAAGCAACAAAAACCCTGCATAGACACACTGTCAAATAAAAAGCACACAGAATCAAGATTAGAAACCAGAGGACAACCAAAAACTATACAGGTGCATCTCAATAAATTAGAATGTCGTGGAAAAGTTCATTTATTTCAGTAATTCAACTCAAATTGTGAAACTCGTGTATTAAATAAATTCAGTGCACACAGACTGAAGTAGTTTAAGTCTTTGGTTCTTTTAATTGTGATGATTGAATTTATTTAATACACGAGTTTCACAATTTGAGTTGAATTACTGAAATAAATGAACTTTTCCACGACATTCTAATTTATTGAGATGCACCTGTATATGTTGTATATGTTCAGTGTGCAAACATGCAAACATATATACCTGGGCAACAGAGAAGATATAGAGTCCCCATTGAGGCGCTGAGACCACCATCACGACGGTAACAAGACATTTAGCAATCATGGCTAAGCTTTCGGCAATCACCTGCGAATATGTGTCATTTGATCAGATACATTCATCTTATTAAATCTACAATGACAATATAAAGTGCAATATAAAGCATGATAGGCAGATTCTGACACCTTCAAACGGACGAACATGTGCGCATGTGCAAGAACCCAGAGGGGTTCAGCCAGCAGCTCTGTAAGTGCAGCTAGGCAGAACAATCCAACTGCGGGAACATAATGCGGGATGGACTCTGGGTCAGGTGCCTGGAGCACCCACCACCACACACACACTAACAGCACACCCCACACACAACCCACAGGAAATCTAAGAGTTTGAGAAGAAGGTAAAAGAAAGAGAATAAAAAACATTTTACTTTTAGGTGAACTATTCCTTGAAATTTCAGATATGATAGATTTACTTATTTCCTGTAAATCTCTGATTGCAATCATTCAATCCTTTTTTTATATATAGAGTTCATTAGTGCCTCCCCACGTTTCAGCGTGTTGGTTCCAGAGGTAAGCAAATTTTGGTTAATAAACCTACAGGTATTTCTGCTTACGTGAGCCATAACAGGTTGATGACTTGTCTCCAGTTGCGCCCCGCCCCTTCGCTGCTTAGACACGCCCTCCGGAACGCCTCCCTAGACAGAAACACCAATGTAGAATAGAGCAGCATCAACCTATAACAAAAGCAAACGTTGCAGTTAGTGGGCCATTGAAAGGAATGTTCGAGTTTATGATTTGTACCTGCAAACCCACCTAACATTTACCACGCCTATCAGTTCCTTGGACACAAACCGCAAAGTAAATGCATTCAAGAGAAACGTCAACACTCGAAACATCACCTGCAACGTAAAACAATATATCAACATATACTGCTTTATTATATGTCTCTAATATAGGTGTATTTAGTGTGCTCAGAATAGCAGTGTGTGTGTAGTAGTACCTGAAGCAGAACATTATAAGAGGCCAGTGTTGAAGCACTCTTGAGCACATCTTCTGAGCCCATTGTGAACTTTACTTTTTTAAACTCAACTATTGAAACTCACTAACAACAAAATCACCGAATTCGCCGGTGGAAAATAAACGTTACCTTCGCTTCATTATACAGATATATTACTATGATACTGTACTACAATAGTCTCCAATTAGATTTGCCATTTGGTATTTAACAACTGTACAATTTGTCAAATGGAATATACTTCCGTTTCTCAGTTGAAATATTTCAAAATAAAAGTCCGCGTATATCGGTGGCGTTTCTAATGACGCTTTGGGGGAAAATGGACGACTCGCGTTATTTTATAATTATTCAAAATGTTCATAATATTCTGCAATGAGACAAAAATCTATGTTCGACTGTACGTTGTAGCACTTTTAACTTGTTACAACTAACAGGAAGTTTTTTCTGGAAGGATTATGATTCACTAGAATCGAATCTTTCGCATCGAGTTCAACAAGATTCTTTCAGTCGCCCTTTCTGCAGGTTACACCGCCAGTGTGTGACGAGAATCTTTCTGTGTTATGAACAACTCAATGAATCATTCACTCGATTCATTACAATGACCGAGTCGATAAAATGTGTCATTCAACAACAACACCACTACGGACCTGACCAATGCTAGAATGTGAGCCTTCATTAATTAAGTATTCAGTAACTTTTCGAATCAATTTGTGTGTCCTGCTGTCAGCAAATATTTTATATGTGTACTTGGAAAGGGTTGCTAATGGTTGCTTCATCAGAACTGCTCATCTCTGCTGCACAGAAGTTACTGTGTCCTCGTAAGAAACGTTTATCTCCGGCCACATGTCTTGATGTGACTGTTCAAATAATGGCTGTGGATCTGGGCGTCAAACTTGCGCTACTTTACGACAGTAATGCAGCATCTCCAGAACAGCTTCAGATGTACCTCAATGCTCTACAGGAGTCTGGAGTTGTAACCAATCCACTACGGATTCTGTCCATTGATGGCAACACATTCATTTTTAACCGTGCCACTATTGAATCCCACCTGGACGAACTGCTCCAAAGCAAAGGTCTCATTCTGATTGACGTATGTCCCTCAAAAAAACAAGCTGTTCTGGCTGGCTTTGAAAAGAAAACTGAGGATATGATCAAAACTCTTTCAGGATTCTTCATGAATGAGCTGGATAAAGGCTCCTTGGTGCTTGTATTAGGAGAGGAGTTGTATAATGACTGGAACTTGTGCACTCTTTTTGGAATCCTGTTAGGCTATCCAGCCTCATACTGGTTTGACCAAACTAAAGGATTCGGGAACTGTCTGTGTATGACACCACTGGTGGTGTGCACCGTTTGGGTCAAATGGCACACCTGTGACATAAATCATCGCTGTTGTCTTTACTCTTTCAGTGTTCCTGAAGAGCTATGGTCAGAAGTACAATGTCATGTGCAACAGTGGACTGAGCGTCTGAGAGAGAGATTTAACAGACAGCCAGTTCTGACTGATCTCTGCTTTTCTAGGGAAACGGTCACTTTGCCCTCTGTGACCCTTTGAATAAACTTTTCTTTTTTATTATTAAATATGTGTTTACATTCATTATTTATTCAATTATTTGTTAATTTCATAATTTTTTTTCATGCATCACCTATTTTCGGTATCATTTATGCTCTTCATGGATTTCTTACCAAAGCAACGTGTAATAATGTGTGCATATAATAACTTCAGGCAGTGAATCTCAACCTTTTTTTTTAATTTCAGATCCTTCAGATTCCCAGCTCCATGTTGGCACTCATTTTCTATAGGGTTCAGGTCAGGGATCTGGGACAGCCATGGCAGATGCTTCATTTTGTGCTCAGTGACACAAAGCAGTCATTTTTGTGTTGATTTTGATGTTTGTTTTGGATCATTGTCCTGATGGACGATCCAACCACAGGTTTAGATTTTTTTTGTTGTTGTTGGTTTTTGATAGAATCCATGATGCCATGTATCTGAACAAGATGTCCAGGACCTCAGGCAGAAAAATAGGCCCACAACATTAAAGATCCAGCAGTATATTTTACTGTGGACATGGGCATCTGGTGGGTTTGCTGCCTAAAATCTTTTTTTTTTTTTTGCCCACAACATTAAAGATCCAGCAGTATATTTAACCGTGGGCATGGGGTACTTTTTATCCCTGTTTGCACCAAACCCATCTGGTGGGTTTGCTGCCAAAAAGCTCTTTTCTTTTAGTTTCATCTAACCATAAAAACCAGTCCCTTTGAAGTTCCAGTTGTGTCTGACAACTGAATATGCTGGAGTTTTTCTTGAAACACCTCCCGAACAACATGTGGTGATGTAGGGGCCGTTTGAACCCAAGGTTCAACTAATCTCTGCAATTCTCCAGCTGTGATCCTTGGAGAGTCTTTGGCCACTCAAACTCTCCTCCTCACCATGCATTAGGACGATATAGACACACGTCTTCTTCCAGGCAGATTTGTAACATCTTTAGTTGATTGGAACTTCTTAATTATTGCCCTGATGGTAGAAATGGGGATTTTCAATGCTTTTGCTATTTTCTTACAGCCACTTTCTATTTTATGAAGCTCAACAATCCTGTTCTACACATCAGAACTATATTCTTTGGTTTTACTCCTTGGGATGGATGAATAAGGGAATTTGGCCTTTGTGTTCCTCATATTTATAATCCTGTGAAACAGGAAGTTAAGGCTGCACAAATTCATGCTCCTAGTCACCCTGGTGTGCTAAAAAATGTACTTATATTTTATACTTATTATTTTAATATTTTACTCATAAGAATTTCATAATGTGAGTTTCCCCCCACTTTCAGTTGTTTTACTTCAATGAAAGGTTAGAATTTTGTGAATTTTTTGAATGAAAGATCAAAAAGATTAACAATGCAGATTTATTTTCACAGCCACCTTTACTCATATTTACCAAGGGTGCAAATATTAGTGGAGGGCACTGTATATCTAAAATTATATACATACATTATACTCAAAGCGATATAACAAATCTCAACTGCTTGATTGTTTATATTGTTTAAAAATGTAAACTAAATAATCGCCCAGCTCTAAACTTCTCAATGCAAGCAACTATAAGGCATAAAGATATTAAGATGTTATAAACATTAACGCCATGATTTTCTGTAAAATTGCTTTGAAACAATGTGTATTGTGAAAAGCATTATACAAATACAACTGAACATGACCGATATTTTCAGACAGAGCAAATGATTAACATGTACATTTTTTTTAATGTGTTTCAATACATTTTAAAAACATCCTAGTACATTCACATATATTCAAAAATACATATTTAAATAGTCATTCATCTTTAACCAAACTTCTATTAGTAAATAAAAAAAAGTAATAATCCATACAGCTCATTTAGAATGTCATCATTACCGTTACTGTTTCCCTCATTGATTCTTGAGAAGCTCTGTAACTTTTCAGAGAGTAAATTCTAGATGGGAAATGCAGTTGTCCCTTGGAACCTACTTTATCATTTTGAAGTATTTAAGCTTAACTCATTAATGCCAATGCTGTATTCTGTATTGCACTTCAAACTCTAGCTAAAGAATGTGTGTATATGTTAAAGTAATTCTGTAACTTGAGGTAGAGATCTGTTGTTTTATGTAAGCAGCCTAGAACCAAACCAAATCTATGTTCCAGTAATCTTGTGACGAGTCGAATGCTGAGGTTCAGAATAGCTTCAAGGAAAAGAGTCCGTTTCTCAGAGTTGAATTGCCGGCAGCACTTCTCCACAACGCGCACTCACCCTGATGTCAGTAAGATGATCAGCTCTCGTGGGTCCTATATTCACAATGGCTATTGGAAGCTTTCTTTCACTAGCAGCGAGGAGAAAGCGGTACCCTGAAAAAACCTAAAAAGGAAAACAAATGCCTTCACCTTTTTCCAAATGTCTTGAGAAAGTATTGAGACAAGGAGGAAAAATTATTTGCATTATCTACATCAGGAATACTCATTAACTAGTTCAAACTCTAGTCAAACACACCTGAACCAACCACTCAAGGTCTTTGGGTTTACTTGAAGACTGCACTGGAACAGGGTTGGAACTATTTGTGGGGATCAGTGTTATTTTAGTATTACTGAGATACTATTGCTCTTATAGTAAATACTATTATAATATTATAATATATAGTAATGATACTATTATTATAATATTTTTAATTAGTTTCAATTTTTTTAATTTTTAATTTTAATGATATATTATTATATTTTACTTTGATAAATATTTTATTATTTAATTTGTTTATTTTTAGTTATTTTACACTTCTCCGTTGTTTGTTTTCGTCATTTTCATTAGTTTTTATGCTTTTTATGTCTATATAGTTTGTATTTATTTTTATTTCAGCTTTAGTTTCAGTTATACTTGCATCAAGTTAAACTAAATGAAAATGAGAAATAAATGAAAGCTTATTCCTGCCACAGAATTAAATAAGTTAAAAAAAGGTAACTGACTTTCTCTCACAATACTTCAACAGTTTTTTTTCTCATATAGTTTATATTCTGAGACAAAAAAAAAAAAGTAATAAGATGACAAAATTGCAAGATATAATTTAAGAATTACAAGAAAAAAAAGTCTTAATTACCTTTTTTTTAATTTAATGGTGGAAACAAGCTTCCATAAAAATGTTACCTCTGTGGTACACCGACTACATTGGTCAAAGGTTAGGTTATCTAGATTCAGACCAGAACTGGATCCTATTTGTGATAGGTGTAGACAGGCTCCTGCGTGCCTTATACATATGTTTTGGACATGTCCAGCTTTGTATAACTTTTGGAAATCGATCTTTGATGCTTTCTCAGAAATGATAGAATTGCCAATAGATCCATCTCCTTTTATTGCTATATTTGGCATCACAGCACAGAACATGCGTCTAAGTGGTTATAATTGTAAAATGTTGGCCTTTTCCACTTTACTTGCCAGAAGATTAATATTGCTTAAATGGAAGGACCCTCTTCCCCCCACTTTTTCTCATTGGATTAAGGACGTCATGCAACATCTTAAACTGGAAAAAATAAGATACTCACTTCAAGGGTCTACCCAGAGATTCTATGCAATCTGGCAACCTTTTCTGTCATTTGTTGAAAAACTCAAGTAGGGAATACAGTCCCAAATTTGTATAACTCAGGGTTTCCTTTTTTTTTTTAAATTTATTATTATAATTTTTTTTAATGTAATTGATACTTTTTGTCTGATGGGTAGTCGGGTGGGTGGAGGTGGGGTTTTGAATATATATTTTGTATTGCATTGTTTTGATCTTTTGTTTGTTCTTGCATATTATACAATTTTAAATAAACAGACCTTGTTAAAAAAAAAATGTTACCTCTGCAGCTAGCAGAAATAAAGTATTTTTTCTTTAATTTCAGTTTCTTTTAACATTTATTTTACTTCAAGTATCAAAATTCTTTTGTGGTTTTAGTGTCAGTTAAGTATTATAACCACGGGGATTTTGATTCAAATCTTTTAAATCCATTCACCTAAAAAGCTCTAAATGACCTTACAGCTCATTTAGAATTCCATGATTACCATGAACGTTTCCCACATTGATTTTTGAGGAGCTCAGTAACTTTTTAGAGAGAAAATTCTAAATGGGAAATGCAACTGTCCCTATGAACCCACTTAAAATAATAATTTAAAATAATAAACTTGAAATAACAATTTTAAAGTATTTAATATAAAATATAAAGTTTTTCCTCTTAACTCATTAGTGCCAATGCTGTATTTTTAATTGCACTTTAAACTCTAGCTAACTAACCAAGAACATGTGAATATGTAAAAATAATTCTATAAACTTAAGCAGCAATCTGTTGTATTATGTTTTTTACCCCCAAAAAATCTGTAAATGAACAATAATTTGTTCTTTGACTCCTTTATGTACGAGACATCATTACACCAGTAGATGGCAGCCAGTGAGTAGGAATAAGTAACCCTGGTCTAGGTGAATAGGAAATATTTTTAAAAGTGATATTGATAAAGGGTTACTCACCTGAAGAGAAGATCCAGCCACAAGCACAGCATCAGACTCGGCCAGCTTGTTATGCACAAAATTAACTGTAGTCCGGTTCACTACATCACCAAAGAAAGTCACCTCAGGTTTGAGTACACCTCCACAGGCATCACATGCAGGTATTCTGAAGTTCAGCACCTGCTCCTCTTCCAGAAACACATCTCCATCTGGGGCTACAGCACCTGCACTTGCTGCCCAGCCAGGGTTAAGAGCTGAAAATGGCTTCTGAAGCTCGGCACGTGGAGTCAGTTGCCCGCAGTCCAAACACACAACCCTAAGAGCGGACCAAACATAAATTCACAAAAAATAGTTTTTTTTCCCCCTCTCTTAGATTCTGCCGATTCTTTAACTCTGTAATCAAATAATCTTCAATCATGTCCTGCTTTACCTGTGTGTAGATCCATGAAGTTCAGTTAGTCTCTGTTGTCCAGCCTTTGAGTGTAATGCGTCTACATTCTGAGTGACAAGCCAGTGCAGTTTTCCTTTTTCCTCCCAGTCTCGTAATGTGAAATGCGCTGAATTCGGCTGGTGTGAGGAGAACTGTGGCCACCCCACGTAGTTCCGTGCCCAGTATCGTTGCCTTGATTTCGCACTGCGCACAAACTCTGAGTGTTGCATAGGCCGCCTGTTAGTCCGTGCGTACAGTCCCACACCTTCTGATCTATAGTCTGGAATTCCAGATTCAGTGGAGAGTCCGGCGCCGCTTATTACAAACAGACGAGAAGACTGTGACACAAAGGCCTGGAGTTGTTCCAAAGCACTGGAGTCAATTGAGCCACTTGCAGGAACAAATCGTTGTACACTAGCTTGTAGTGTAGAGGCACGTCTTCCCACTACCACACAAGGTGGAAGTGATCTCCATGAAAACAGCATCTACAGGCCTGTTCGTACAATGGCAGATAACAACAAATAAAACAATAAACAACTATTTATTAACAACAAGCAACTGTTTTGCACAATAGTTGGTCTATTATACAATGACATTTACATGTTATAGTCTGAAATATGGTGAACTAAGTTATTTAATAAATAAAGTTGTTCAGTTAATTTGTTATTCAATAAAATATACTTGGAAATGTGTTTCCAATATACATGAAAAATTACCTAATAATAACAAAGCCTTATGATATATAACCTTTTGTGCAATATCTAAACGGTGTATGGTATTTATTAAATCATAACATTACTGAACATAAATCTTGTGCAATATATTTAATGGTATCCGAGCATAAAGTCAATTATTACGTTATAAACATAATGACTAAATAGTCATGTCAGTTAATTGTGAGGTCTGTAAGTTAGGTGGAATGTGACCAACTCATTGTATAACTTAAGCTAGGACACTAATAAACATGGCATGGACATTATGCCTCGTGTGAATATACCTATACTTTTAACAAATATTTCAGATGCACAACTAATTACATTACTTTAATAACGTACCTGTATTAATAAAATCCTTGGCACCAAAAGTCTTTCGCAAACATTAGTACAGTAGCCGTAGCGGTCATCTAAACAAGAACTTCCGTGTTGCTACACAGGTGCATGATGGTAAATGTAGTTAGTTCATGTCCACCCGTTTTGGCCTATGGTTTTGGCACATTGAAGCATCTCCAGCTGTGATGAAACAGATAAACTCTCCAGTATTGCACTCACAGATATATATATATATATAATATATCTTAAGAGAGTATTTTATTGTATGTCAGTAATGATACAAAATAAACCATATACATTATGACCCATGCTTCTTTAACATTGTCAAAAATTTTGTTTCATAGCTGTTGTTTAGAATATGCTGCACACATCTTGATTGCAGAACTGTAAGATATCTGTCAAAAAATGAAAAAGAAATAATTCATCAATTCATTAAAAACAATAGCCCGTTTTGGCACATTGAAGCATCTCCAGCTGTGATGAAACAGATAAACTCTCCAGTATTGCACTCACAGATATATATATATATATATAATATATCTTAAGAGAGTATTTTATTGTATGTCAGTAATGATACAAAATAAACCATATACATTATGACCCATGCTTCTTTAACATTGTCAAAAATTTTGTTTCATAGCTGTTGTTTAGAATATGCTGCACACATCTTGATTGCAGAACTGTAAGATATCTGTCAAAAAATGAAAAAGAAATAATTCATCAATTCATTAAAAACAATAGCCCAAATTTAAAAAATGCATTAATAACCAGAGACATTTTACTTATGTTTTTTTTTAAATCAAACTTTTTAAAAGTTCAGTAATTGAATATAAACGCAAACAAATAATTGGTGTGCATATATAATAATAATAATTTGTTTCCATTTATTCTCACTTGAGTGTGTGCAGTTAAAGATGCTCTCAGCCTGTGAATAGAACTCTTCTCCCAGTATGGTGCGGTAGTCCATGTGACTGGTGTGAACAAGGCACTTTGTAGCATCTTTAAAGAGCAGGTCACTCTCTCCATACTGCTGAGACTCAAACAGGTGGAACCCAGAATTTGGACGAGCTGCTATGGTTTCCTATAGCACAAAACACATCAGGTTTCAGATTCTAAAAGACTCTCAAATCAATCAAATGATAATCACTTCAGTGTGCAGACCTGTGACTTCATTAAAAGGTCATAAATGCGAGCTATAAGAACAGGACGCGTCATAACAATATTTGGAGGGATTGCCCCTAAGTTGCAGGTCTTCCACTCTGTCAGAGGAGCCCGGCTGCCATCGCCGCAGAGTAACTCAAAGTCCCAAGTGAGCCAACCCTCTGCCCAGCCACTGGTGTTTAGACCTGTCCATCAAACACATCACACATATTACCAATGAGATTCATACCGATGACATTTCTCAGAGTTTACATCTTACGTTCAATGTTACTCTCCAGATTGTGGTGTTCCATGAAGGCCACGTCTCCGAAGCTCTTTCCACTGGGGTCTCCAACCAAGCATCTGAAGTAAAATACATTTTAAAGCCTGCAAAGCTGCACGGTTTGCACTATAGTACATTAGTAATGGGAGATAAGACATTTTTCTGTATACCATTTTATTTGAACTGTTCAGAACAGCAATTCCTCACCTTAATGCACCCATATTGCCATAGTAACGCTCATTATGGTTGTCAGCACACCGTTTGGTGGCAGCTTCCTCAGTCCCACCCATACACACCTTACATAGATTGCCTTGACCTCCTGGCAAACAACCTTTCCAAAACACCTCAGTGTACACTGAAAACAGAGAGGGTTACATTAAAGGAATTGTCCACCAAAAAATGAACATTTGCTGAAAGCATACACACCCCAAGGCCATCCAAGATGCAGATGACATTGTAACTGTAAAGCGCCGTTTCAAACCAATCCATAATTCCAAAAAAAACATTTCCTCTAGTGAAGAAGTCCATCTCCTGTTGTCCTCTCACATCAAAATTCACCAACATATTTGTCACTTGTAAAAGGTGCTTGATATGTGCACATTTCTCTCCTGATTCAACCAGATGACTTTTTCATCATGGATAGAGGACTCGTAATGGTTTAAAGTTGAAAACATCTTAATGATGGATTTGTTCATTACAAACATGCAGTTCTTCATTTCACAAGACGTTAACTGATGAACTGGAGTCATGTGGATTACTTGTGGATTAATGTGATGTTTTCATCAGCTGTTTTTATCAGTTGATTCTGACGGCACCCATTCACTGCAAAGGATCCACTGGTGAGCAAGTGATGTAATGCTACATTTCTCCTAATGTGTTGCAATGAATAAACAAACTCATCTGCATCTTGAATGGCCTGAGGGTAAGTAAATTTTCAGCAAATTTTCATTTTTTGGTGAACTATTCCTTTAAAGGGTCATGAAACCCCCGGTTTCAGCACTGGTTAGTTCTCACCATAGTTTTAAAAAATGCTAAAACAGTGGGCGTGGTGCGCTGCGAGCAGAGGGGGAAGAGGGGAGAGAGACAACACACACAGTTTGGGGTTCAGACAGTTTCATTTCACTCCCATCGAGTTAAAAACACAAATAAATGCACAGCCATTTGCACTCTGTATCGAAAACATACATGAACGTGCTGTTGCACCTCTGAGAACTTTTTAAGGCTTATTCTGCGGCGATTATTTAAGCCTTTTGACGGGTTGTGTCATGGAGCTGTAAAAACGGTTATACTCACTAAGTGAATGAATCGCGTTTGTGCCGAACTCTTATTAAAAAAGCAAAAACAAACACTCTCCTTCGATTCATGAACGTTTCTCTCAGATAATGTATGCGATCTCACAGTCTGAAGCGTCTAGTCATAGCAAATCAACACATGCTGTTGTGAATAATTAAGCGAAGCGTCTTCTCATAGGATAAGAACACGCAGTCTCATGAATAATTTAATAGACACCGAC
>NW_015657498.1:232448-237457 GCF_001515625.1 Sinocyclocheilus rhinocerous
ACGCGTCATCGATGTACTATAGTCCATTGCCACGTCACATTGTGACGTCAACACGATGTAGATTTTAAACCCGGAAGATGAAAATAGCACAAAAAAGCTTACAATTAACGAGTTTTCTCCAACAGTTAAAATTATCGAGTGCTAACATTGTCTTCTATGATGTGCAACACAAACACCTCTGCTAAAATCTCAGAAAAAGTAGTCTGGGGTTTCATGACCCTTTAAAGGATGGGTTCCCAGACTTTTTTGGTCAGCTGAAACCCATAGACGTAAAATATTTACTTAAAGTAACCCAGTGAGATTTTAAATGAATTTTTCAACAAGGTTCTTTGACACCAGTTAACAGTCACATAACATTAAAGCAAACAGATAAAATACTGAAACCCTGCATTAAAGGTAACTAATATATTATATTCAAACTATTTGATAAAGATACCAAGTAATAGAGAAGAACATGGAGTACCATTATTCGGCTGACATGGGGCGCTGTTGTTGTGCTCTGTGCTGAGCGTGTGTCTTACAGGTAAAACCCAGCCAGCAGGGCTGTACATGTGACCGTGGCAGGTGCGTCTGCCGCCCAGACTTCCAAAATATAAACTCCTACTTGTCCGACGTACAACTGCCACACCATACACTGATGGTAGTTCTGCATAGATAAAAAAAAATGTGTAAAGATGTATGTAGAGATGCATCATTTATGCTAAGCTCATTTCAGCCCTTTATTACCATCACTTTCAAAATGGCCTTCAACTCCTTCAGGATTCTCACATTTCTCTCCTAAATTTCAAATGAACCAGCAAAGAGAAAATCAAAACAAGGTGAGAAGAACTTGAAGACATGAGTGAGTATGTCATGGTACATTCGGATGTTAGATTTTTTACATACCGTAATATTCAGTCACAACAGGGACAAGGCCACATTTCCCAGCTATGAATGCGTGAGTGGCATCCAGAGACACAGCATCCACCTCATCCCTCTGTGAAAATGAACAATACATTCTGTTCTAGGCACTGCTACAAAGAACAATCACCAGTGTTGGTATTATTTTTAGTAAACTAAAAAATCGGTTCCATTAATTGAAAAAGATTAAATGAAATAAAATATAAATATTTGAGAAAAAAATTAATAACGAAAATTAGAAATGTTGCCTTAGCACCTAACTGAAATAAAATACAATTAAGTAAAAGTACTAAAATCTTAAATTACTAGAACTAAAACTGAATTTAAAAATACATTAAAGCAAAACAGAAATATCAATAAATACTATAATAGTATATCAATAATACTAAAATTATACTGAAAATCCCAATCACTACTGCAAATGAGAAAATGATTAGGCCATAAATATTTTTTGTGATGAAACTGTTTTCTGCATTTGTTTATAAAATATAAAATAAAATATGTATGTTGTAGATGTTTGTTTAAACATAAATCACAAGTGCTGAAAATATGTCTTACTGGACCTTGATCTTCTCAATGCAGTCACTCATAGATGAGGCTTTCACACACACCAGAGGATCTGATTTTATGCTAAGAGCCCACTGCTCACATTTCTTCTGTTCAGCATGACTTATACAGCACCACCTCACCACACTGTCCTCCAGTGAGCTGCCTAACCACACACACACACACACACACACACATTAAAGTCTAAGTTTTTCATTCCCAAAATTAATAGGTACAGAGGGAAAGCAATCTTTCACCTTCATGTCCAAGGCCCTTGAGCAAGGCCACATAGTCCAGTCCCAGAACCTGGCTCATATCCATGTCTTCCATCAGAACTGATAATTTCTCAGTCATATCTTTGAAGAGAAGGTCACTCCCACCGTAGGATGCTGATTCAAACAGCTGGAAGCGCTGACGCTCCCTTCCCCGCCAACCAAATAACATCTTCAAAAGAAAACACCAAAAAAAAAAAAAAAAAATCCTGAAATCCTATCAGTACTTTCTGCCAAGATACCAATAACATTATTAAGGAACATCTGCAAGAACCTGAGGTCAACTTGAGCCTGAGAGGACCATCATTCTGTTCGTTAAACGGATAGTTCACCCAAAAATGTAAATTCTGTTATCATTTATTTACCCTCAAGTCATTTCAAAACTGTATGACTTGCCTTCTTCTGCGGAATACAACATTTTCAAGATTGTTGGTAACCAAACAGTTTTGGTGACCATTGACTTGTGTGGACAACAAAACACAGACATTATCAAAATATCTTCTTTTGTGTTCCACAGAAGAACAATTTTATACAGCTTTGGAACAACATGAGGGTGACTAAATTATGACAGAAATTTCATTTTTTCCCCTTGTACTGTAAGACCTGGGTTTGTGTCAGGTTAGAGATTGCAAGTAATAAACAATATGTTAGTAGTACTTATGCTTGAATTTTACCGTAATGTGCCCTGCATAGACAACACTTTTTTATCTTTTTTCATTTGCTCTTTGTTCAGAAAATAAACAAAAAGAGATTTTGGTATTAAAATTTTACAGCACTGGTCTGTCAGATCAGACACCCTTATGCACCAGTTTTGGGTTCCAACACAAAACATACCTGGGCAGTGACCAAGAACTTCCGAGCAATTTTACGGGTGTTCATTCGTGTGACCACACCCCCTCCAGGGCCTCGTCCAAGGTTACAATTTCTAAAACTGCTGAGGGGTGCATGAGTTCCATCTATACATAACAGTCTGAACTCATCTTTCTCACTTTCTGTTTAGGAAAAAAAAACTATAAGCCAGGATAAAAAAACAGAAATTTGAAAGAGAGGAAAAAGCAGTTAATCACAAATAGGATTTAATCATTAGTTCATCCACATTGTAAAAGCATAAATGTTTGTGGAAGAGTGCATTATTGGGTTAACCATCAATGCTGTCCAGAGCTGTGTGATCCACAAAGGCTACATCACCTGCCTGTGACTGTAAACATCTACAAGAAAAAGAATGGATACTGTAAGACCCTCCTGGTAACTTGGCAGTGACTCACTGATACAGGTGTAAATAAGAATATTTTAACCTGAGTGCTCCTTGGTTGTGGTAGAATGGTTCACTGTGAGACGTCTCACAATGGAAATTTTTCTGACGAATGTATGACCTTTGACCCTGGCACAAGGAACAAAGGCTGGTTGCCATTGTAGTTGCTCCAGGCACACAGCTGGCATTGAAGAAAGCACTAACCGCTGACAAAATAGTCAAAATATGAGCAGTAGGAATAGTCATAGATATTTTTGAAAACTTTGTTTGCTTTGGGAGAACATGACGGAATACTTTCTATGCTATGATCTGGATTACCAAGCGACTGGAAATACATAAACAACAACAACAAAAATCTGGGAAATTGCTTCTAACTGATTTCATTCCATCAACATTTTCTGGACCAATCCTTTAGAGACTGTTGTATAGAGTGTTGTTTTAATATTATTTATATACTAATACAGTACTTATTAATATTTTGAAATAGCTTTTATGTTTTTATATTTAAAATTTTAGTTAAAAGGAATAGTTGACACAAAAATTAAAATTTGCTGAAGATTTACTCTAGATAGTAAATTTTACTATCATAAAAATCCATAAGTAATACACACAACACTCCAGCCCACCAATTAACATCTTGTGAAGCAAAAAGCAGCGTGTTTGTGAGAAACAAATCCATCATAAACATGTTTTAACTTTAAATCATCACTTGTGGCCAAAATATGAGTCCATAATAATACTTCTTCCAGTGGAAAAAGTCCATCCCCCTTTTGGTTCACAAGACATTAAATGATGGACTTAGAGTCATGTGGATTATTATTGTGACTCTCATTCTGACAGCATCTATTCACTGCAGAGGATCCATTGGTGAGCAAGTGATGTAATGCTAAATTTCTCCAAATCGATGAAGAACCAAACTCGTATACAGTGGAGATCAAAATTAGAGAGCAACCTACAATTTCCTAAATTTCAAGGTCACTGCTTAGTCCTATTTGAAATTATCCTAACAGTAGTAGAAGGGCAGTTTTTAAATCATATTTCATAAATTAATTGTATTCTGAAGCACAGTATAAAAAACTTAAATGAAATATTTGAAAAAGAACTCTGATTAAAATTAATGAACACTTACAGATACCTCCAAATTATTGGTGTTAATCTGGCACCTGGTGCTAATTTCCTTAATTATATGACAAACCCTATTTAACTAGCAGCATTCCTCTAATTTTCGCTGAGATTTCAAGATGGTGGGCCGCTCTGGTGACTGAACCCTTGCAACAGGAGGCAGTCTAGATGAAGGCCAAAGGGATGACCCTTTCTGCCATTGCAAGAGAAGTTGGTTGTTCCAAATCTGTGATTTCTAGAATATTGCAGCTTTACAAAAACCCTAATTCATTCAAGTCCCCCAAAAAGGCCGGTCGTCCACGTAAGACAAATGCACGAGAAGACAGGATAATGTGGAGACTCTCAATGGGGAATCGGTTCAACACTGCAGCTGGAAATGCTCGCCGAAAAGGGCATGGATCAGTCTCGGCATGTTTAAGAGAAGACAGACTGAAAATGCACTCAGCAATGACCAAGCCTCTCATCAGCAGAGAGAATCAAAAGCTAGACTAACCTTTGCTGAGGAGCATGTTGTGTGGAGAGCGGAGAACTGGACCAAAGTTCACTTTAGTGATGAGAAGTTTAATTTATTTGGGTCTGATGGTAAACATTATGTTCGGCGTCAAACTGGGGAAAGACTGAACCCCGAGTGCATAAAGAAGTCATTGAAAGGTGGAGGAGGAAGTGTCATGCTTTGGGGGATGTTTTGTGCAGCAGGAGTTGGGCCTCTTACATGGCAGGTGAATGCAAATGTTTATCAGAACCTCCTTCAGCAACATGCAGTTCCTTCCCTGCAAGCATCTCCCAATCAGCCTGCAATTTGTGTGCAAGACAATGTCCCCATCACACTGCAAAAAGGATAAAGCAGTTCCTTGAAGATGAAAACACTGAAATAATGAAATGGCCGGCCCAGAGTCCTGATCTAAACCCAACTGAAA
>NW_015657498.1:238047-258609 GCF_001515625.1 Sinocyclocheilus rhinocerous
ATGTGCTGAAGTCATTCAAAGCAAGGGCCTCTACAATTCCTGCTCATTTTTGACAGCTGTAACCCTCCAAACTTTTAGTTGTAATCTTCTTTCGTGCTACAGTGGGTACTGTTCTCTAATTCTGATCACTGTCTTTTCCATAAAATAAAGGTTTTTGTTGAAATGCCTTGGTTATTTTGTCAAACATGTTAGTATAACAGTGGTATACCTACAGCTAATAATCATTCAAATTCTCTAATTTTGATCTCCACTGTACATCTCGAACGGCCTGAGGGTGAGTAAATTTTTGGGTGAGCTATTGCTTTTTTATATTAACATTTTTTATTTATTTTTTATTTTGGTTTTAGTAATTTTAGTACTTCAACTTAAAATTATTTTTTACAATTATTAACACTACCACTGGTTATATATAATTTGTGATTGGTCGTCTTACCCTGACTGAGGGGCTCATCCTCTGCCCAGGGCAGGAGGTTTCGAGAAAGGAGATGTCCCAAAGGGAGACTCCAACCTGCAGTCCAGCGAGCTCCACTATGACAACTCCTACTGCCCCGCAAAGAGCGCATATCTAAAGTACTGCTGTTCCTCACCACAGCAACTGCAAGAATACATCCACCTATGAAATGAGGGGGGAGACAAAGTGAAAAAGGAACATATTTACATGTTACTGCTTGCAAAGTCTGAGGCATATGACCTACAAGACAGCATAAACAGAACAAGAACTGAAACTACATTAGGTGTTTGTATGATACCATCTCTGTAGATCTCCTTTGCAACTACTGTGAGTCCAAACTGTTTTACTGCAGAGTATACCTCTCCAGCATCCAAAGTCACAAGGTCAGCTTTATTATCCTGACAAGAGATAGCAGAACATAAAGCATCTACTTTTATGTCCCAGGGGTTGATCTGAAACAGATTTCAGCTTGTGCAATATCATATGTAACCTACCCGTATCTTATTAATGCAGTCAGCAGTGCCATAAGCTTTCACACATGAGAGACGGCCAAATGCTGTGACAGCTGCAGGTGGAAGGACAGCGACCAGAGCTTTGGCCAGCTCAGCACACTTCCTCTGCTCCGGCTCTGAGACTGTACACCAGCGCATCTTCTTCCCTAAATGCAGATATGCAGGCATACAGAACAGTGATAATAGGTCACAAATAAAATGGGTTTCACAAATACATTTTAATTTATTTATTTTCGTGAGGAGTCTTTCAAATGAAAATATTTACTATTGTGGTTTATGTCACAAACACATCTCTTTGTATGTATTTGTGGACCAAAAAGTATTTATTTGGAAATACTAAACAACTCTTCTAACCCACAAAAATCGCACGGTCGACAAAATATACGTAGTTGTCATTACTTAGGCATACTGTTTTATGTCATAAATATCGCAAAAATGTTTAAAGTTCTGTAAGTTAAGGCACGTATAGAAAAAATGCATAGACCCCTCTTTTACAATTATTCGCACACTGATAATTTTCTAAACAATTTTAAATGTAGGCCAGTTTTATAACACGGTCCCTACTAATATTGTCTTGTAAAAAATAAAATAAAAGTAAAAATAAATAAATTCTCAAAAATTCTGGCGGAGATCCAGCAACTTTTTCTTCACCAAACGTTTATGTTTATCCCCTATTAACTCTAAAATACGTAAAAAAAAAAAAAAAATGAACACATTACTGAAAATTTAAATAGCTAAGAATGATGAAATGCATGTAAAGAATACAACTGGAAAAGGCAAGCGTTAATCATTTGCAGCTTTTGTTAGTTTTAGCAAATGCGCACTTACCCCAGCTGGTGATGGAGCACAGCAGTAAGATAACAATTACGCTCACTCGCTTCATCATAGTATCAGAATCTGCTCTGGGAAAATGAATCACAGTAACTGTCTACATCGAGTCCTGCAGAGACGTTTCAGTGAAACAGGCATGTCGCCTACTGAAGATCTCACTGTCTAGGTTTGCGTAAGTCTGAAAAAAAAAAAAAAACCTGTACTGGGCACGCGGGTGTTTTCAAAGCGAATAGTTCTTATAATAAATGCGCGCATATGGGAAACATTACGCTGGAACTCTTATGTCACGTGGAACATTCTCGTCCAGGCATCCTTCCTTGCTTGGCGTTGTATGGCATTTCCAGAAAGCGCCTTTTGTTCGGAATTGCGTTAGTATTAAATGCTACTGGACTTACTCCACTGAATCAGCAACGCAGTCCATGTGATCGTCCAAATTATGATTCCAAGTTTAAGATCCAACATTCCAGCGTCATGCACAGCCAACAAAATGTATTTTTTTAGGATGTCAAGATAAATAAACAATTTTAAAACATCAAAATATAGGATTTAATGCTTTATTTAAAAAGAAATACATATTTACAACAGTGTCTTTGAATAAATAAATAACTGAAATAAAAACAGTTTGTTTTTTGAGTCACACAATTTTGCTTTCCCCCCCCAAGGGTTCCAAAAATACGTCATCTGAAACGGTTTCTGGCATAAAGTTGGCATCATATAATGGGTTGCACAATATAGACTTTTTTTTTGGACGTATATTCCATACTTAGTGGGTTGTTTTTGTATTAACATTGTAGGGTAGTAGTTGGCTCTGGATGGTGTTAACTCTGGCAGCATAGCGAATCATGGTGGGTTTCTGTTTGCTTAATCTCAAAGATAGAGAAGAAATGCGACTCTCAAGCTGCAAAGAAATATCACATGAAATCATTACTAAAATTATTCAGAAAATTAAATCAATGAATAAAACCAGAGATTAACAAACAGCTACTGTCTCACATGAGTAAAATATAATTTTTTTTTTTTTTTTTTTACAACCAACGGTCTTATATCTATAAACACCACACAAAATCCATTATACCTCTACGGGTGTAATAACAAGTATAAAAATTGAATTCTAAATTTAAGCTACTCAAATGACTAACATAATAACATTAGATTTTAAGAATGTCTATTACAATTCATAATAATATTTCCAGTATGGCATATCATAAGCAAAAGCTAGGTTTTATGCAATCTCTAACCTTTATCTAGTGACACTACACACAGCTGGTTTTGAGCATCTTAGATTTATGTTTATGTCAATTCTCTAAAAATATGTGCGTTAAATGTAAACCACCAGTGTTCTCTGTGTGATAGTGCAGCTTGAGGAACCAAGAATGTTTCCTCGTACTGTTCTTTGTTAATTTTTTACTGTACGTTTAAAGACACGAATGCGTGTATGACTGAATGTAGGAGAGAAAGAGAAAGATATATGGATACCTCAGTTAACTCCTTTAAAATGCTTTCTCGTTCCTCCGTTTCTCCCTCAATGCCTGTTGTTTCGAGCCAGTTACTCAAGACCTTTTGGAGCTTACGCCACGTCCTACACACACACACACACACAAACAAACTGGTTTCACTATATTAGTGAAGACATCTCATTTGGTGCAATGTTTTTTTAATATGAAGCTGAAGATATTTGTTAAACCCCTTTTGTTAGATCACAAAATGGAAATGCAAAACATTCCTTTCTCTCTAACATGTGCAGAATCCAAGTATTTTCTCCTCATTAGTCTCTCAAACGTAGCAGAAACAGCTATTAACACCAAAGGCCTAGTTTCCTTTGTGTTTGCTAAAATAAATAACCACTTTAATATGTTGATTCAGTCAAACTACTGCTGGACAGTCAATTCACACTTCTTTAAAACAGCTCCAGTCTGAAAACGTATTTGTAATATAGATTTGGGACTTTTACTGCAGGATCACTTTAGCTTTCTGTTTAGCTGTCTGTTATATGCTATATAAACCACTATATATGGATTGAAGACTGAATTTATTTGATAGATCTGATTAATTAATAATTAATCAGAATTATATAGAACAAATTAATAGTTATAATAATTTATTTTATAATAAATAATTCTAAATAATGTATAGTCATCCTATTCGAAGCCAGATTTACTTACTGTAGCTGCTTTCTGTCTTGCTGGTATTGGTGCATTTCCAGTCTAATATCTAGTAGTTCTTTTGTGAGATTTTCAGTTTGCTCCACATCTACAGTCTCATCTTCCTCATTCTCCTCTTCCTGCTCAGGTATTATCTCATGCACACCTATGGCCCGGACAAATAATAAGCATAAATGGTCTTTCAATATGTTACTGAACCTCAGACTAGTGAAATTAAGCTCTCTTCAAATTAGGGCTGGGCAATATAGCCAAAAAAATTATCACAATAACATTTTTCAAATCAGTCAATATTGACAATTATCACAATAAATTTCAAATCTTTAATTCTTTCAAGCTTAAAGGCAGATTTTTGCTCTTAAAGGGTTAGTTCACCCAAAAATGAAAATTAGCCCATAAATTACTCACTCTCAAGTCATCCTAGGTGTATATGACTTTCTTCTTTCAGACAAATCCAGTCGGAGTTATATTAAAAATTGTCTTTGATCTTTCAAGCTGTTTAATGGCACTCAGTAGGTGTTGCATCAGTCCAAAAGAAGTTAAATAAAAAGCGCCCATCCATAAAAAAGGTCTCACACGGCTCCGGGGGGTGAACAAAAGCCTCCTGTAGCGAATCGATGCGTTTTTGTAAGTGAAAGTTGAAACCTGACCGTTAACTGTGGTTTTAAACTACTCTTAGTGGTCAGAACATGTCAAACACTTCACGATTTTGAATTCTACACGTTTCCAGTCATTTTTCCTTGACAAAATAAGTATCTTAATAGAAAAACGTATTTCTTAGTTTCTGCATTTTCTAATGAGTGATATTGTTTCAAATCATGAAACAGGTTTGTGTTGCCTGACTTTGATGACGCGTTTCAGTTTCTCCTGTTTGACAGCGCTATCTCTTCTGGCTTTAAACCAGGGGGGCGTAAACTGGTTATATATTTATGTTTCAGTATAATTACGCACGCTATACCAGGGGCGGTTCTAAACCCTTTTTAGGTGGGTTTCAGCCCCCCTATCTGTCACCTTAGCCCCCCAAAACTATCTTAACGATCAGGCCAGTGCTGCTTCCTCGAAAGTTTTTCATTCTCACGTGTTTTAAGTCTTGTCAGTTTAAACATTAAAGTAATTTTAAGCCATTTTAAGCCCAAGACATCTCAATGCGGTACTCACGCACTGTGATAGAGCGTTTCTATGCGCACCGCTCACACACCTGAAGTGCACAAACAGATAGCCTTCTCAGACAGCAGGTGAATACCAGTCGGTTGTTTTAAGTGAATGTAAACAGTAAAGAAAATATCAAATGTACATCAGTATAATGGATCCGGGCATTTCTTATGTAAATAATGTTTATCAAAAAGAGCAAAAGAAAAATAGTTCGCTGCTTTAATAGCTTTAATGGATATTTGCTTTTATGTTAATGTTAATAAAGTAATTCGGTGTGACTACAGTAATACCGGTGGGGAGGGGGTGGGGGTTGTTGGATGTTGGGGGTGCGCGAGTGAAATTAGACCAACTTGGGGGGGCGCATGTCCTAAAAGGTTGAAAACCCCTGCTTTAAACTACTTTAAATCACCGAGTAATTTGTGTTCTTTGCTGAATTCAAGCGCTTCACTCTGGATCTCACAGCGCTGTTTAGTGCTCGAGTGACTGACACTTATCAGCGAGTAAACGCACCTGCTCTAATGAGCTCGCTCTGTGCTGCAGTTTGAACTCTGAGCCGAGCGGATAAATGGTCCGTATAGTGCGGTTTAAATGAGTCACACTGTTTCGTTCCGCTTTTGCCGCATAAGCATTATATCCAACATTTACCGAACTCTTGTTCTTATCGTTTTATCAAGAAAAATTATATCACAATGATTATCATTATCGTTTTATCGGCCAGCCCTACTTCATATTATGAAAGACTACCTGTTTTTACCTTGTGTTAGGAGAGGGTTGGAAGTGAAATGCGTAGAATGTAGTGGGAGCTCCTGATCTTTTAAGCTTTTTTGCTGTAAAAAAGAAAAGTGCATAATTCATACAATGTAACAGTCTTTAGGGAACGATTAGCTGATTCAAATAAAGAATTGGCAATGCACATTTAAGCCAAAATACAAAGCTACAAAACAAAAACACCAGTAAGTAACCGAATAAATAGAAACTGCTAGGGGAAAAAAAGTAACATTATACAAAAGCATTCAAACAAGTGTTCTCTAACAGCATCGATGCTTACCTTGCCATGTGCTAAAGAGACAGTAAATGAAGATGGAGGAAGCAGTATGTCCTGGCCATGACTGGCGATATATCCAGGAGGGCCAGGTTTGAAGGGGAGGACATTTGTTTGTCGCACCATTCCAGGTGACTCCGGTGGGTTGTGGGTCAAATGGACTGAGGGTAACAGAGAAGTCTCTCTTACAGACACCCTCTGACTACTGGAAGACCATAGAGAAAGGTAGATGTTCATTAGTATGTGAACATATTTATAAAACAAATTATTGCGACTTTAGGTTTGGCGAATACTACACCTGCTGATCTTGAAGTCACGTGGCAGAGGTTTGACTGGGGACTGCAGCAGGTCATCTGGTCTCCTCGGTTGCAATCTAGATGCTCGAACTGACCACCTGATAACAGAACAGGACGATTCAATTACCTCAAGAAAGGTCAATCAGATTAATTTCCCTAATTTAAAAAAAATCTGAATCAAATTTGTAATAATTAAAATAGAATTTGATGTTTTATCATACACTACATTTTCATATGTGTTTTACAATTAACTAATTACACAATAAATTATAGAAGCTTGTAGTAGATTTAACTACTAACAACTAACTACTTAACCAACATAAACAAATAAAATCAGAATTAACATCTGCAATAAGAATGATTTTACTCACAGCTGACTGATGATGGAATGTTTCTGCCTCTGCTCTGCTGCTTGGCTGCTGATTGGACAGGGGGTGGTGATGTGGGTGTGGTCTTCCGGCAGAAAAAAAGACACACTCTTCTTGGGTTGGCTGTCTATTTTACCCTTGACAGGCTTACACAGTGCCCGCTGCTTCCATCGTATGGCACAGCGCCTTACCATTTCCTGCAGGTGTCGACAGCTCTGTATGTGATACAGATTGCTTAATATTAATGCAAACACAAACAAATCTGTGCTCTACAGACTATAGACTGAAATGCGCAAATATATAGTAACTATGACAACAGCACCTGTTCATAGCTGTGCTGGGCAATATTAGTTGAGAAAGCACTCGTGTGTGCTGTGTGCGTGAGGATGTGTGTGACACCCTCTCTCAACAGTTCATCTCTGTAAAACTGAGCTGCCTCAGTCAAACGCTTCAGTTTTCTCTGACGCTCTGCAATCCAGAACCGCCACACGCAAAACACCTGAAAACATACAGACCAAACTGTATGAAATTATGCGGTTGCAGGAAACCTGAATTATCAGTAATAAGTGGTGCATGACCTGGCATTACCTTGGCCTGGAGGTTGAGGGACCAATGCCAAAGGGCAGTCTCAGTTTTCTCCGCTTCTATTCTTCTGCTCTGCAGCTGTATGTCGAAAAACAGTAAACCTCAGACAGAAAATACTATATAAAAACTTCAAAGAGACAGTAACAATCAATCATAAGTAGCTGCAGCTCAAAAAAAGGAAATGAGGCAATGTAAGCATCTCCAACTACTGCATAGTAAGTGAGGCTATAATAAAGCTTTAATGTCACAACTACAGCTATATTTAATAAAAAAACAGGCTGTGCTATATTGTGAGACTTTTAGTGAAAAATTGTGCTTAATATTTACATTAAGTGCCATTTGTTAACAAGAAGATGAGGCAAAGAGTTTCATGTCATTTTAGCACAGCTAGAATGTTGTATTGACCAATCAGCATCCAGGATTATTTCATAACCTTCAAATATGACTGAACACTTTGCTAAACCAAAACTCACCTGTGTTCTCCAGCAGACAAAAAAGTGCTGACAAATCCTCAACCTGTGAAGCTCAATGCTTCTCTTCTTCATTACCTAAAAACACATACAAGTGAATATATATATATATATATATATATATATATAAAATATACAAAAGATCTTTCTCTCTCTCTCTATATATATAAAAATAAGAATGGACTTTTATGAAATCTATACAGATATGGAGGCTTGGACAGGCACCTGATAAGTTTTGTGATGCTGAATATTACTGGACCATGTGTTGAGGGTTCTTTTTGCCAGGGTTCTGCTGTAGTGTCTGCTGGCCTTCTCATTCGCCAGTCTCTCATCTTTTACCTTTGTGCTTCGCTCTCTCCATCTTCTCAAAGCCACCTGCACACGAACTAACAGCACAAAAACAACATTGAATAATTTCATCTTTACACAGACTAATAACAGTGGTATTTATATAACCAAGGTACATATATCCAGGTGTCTTCGAGCTTGTTTCAGGGCTTCCTCCTGTTGGTGATGGTGAAGATGAGCAGATATGGTTCTTTGTCGCCATGCCAGAAACACCTATCAAACAATTCAAATATGTATTATTTAGTTTATAAATTATAAAACTGTACTTATAAATAAAAGGTGTTACTTTTTACTTCTTATACAGTTATTTTGATATAAGCACCTGAGATAGAAGGTGCTTTTGAGAAAAACATTTTGCTCTGTTTTCCTTCTCTCTCTCTTCCATCAACTGTGACACGTTCATCCTCCATGAACAGAACATTCTCCTGTAGAAAAAAATAAATAAACAAGGACAGAATAGATCACATATCTTAAAATATACACCACAAAAAATGATAATTAATAGGTCATAATAATACCTGACAAGGTGCTGCTGATGCTCCTGGTAACGGCACTCCACATTTTGGCTGATCAATTGAGTCTGCAAATGGTATGACTATACGCATTGCATGTACAAACGACGAGTTAATCATCATCTCAGTTATAAGCTTGCTATATACAATTTAAAATACACTACTATAATATAGCAATATTTTCAGATATACTACTGTATACTGTGTCAAAACAAATGTATTCCTACCTTCCAAGCTTCTAGAGCATGTCTGAGCAATCTGCTGTTGTAGTGTTTCTCCATTCGTCCAAGTTTCTCTCTCTTCTGTCTTTTGTAATCTACAGACTATAAAACAAGCTCATATTTACTTATTTTAGATTCACAATATTTCAAACCAATTATAACAACAACATCAGCATCATATGATTTAAAAAACATTATCAGGTGTTTTCTTAGTGAATAGAGCCAGCTATGCCACTCGTACCTGATGCCAGTCTGCCATGGCTCTTCTCAGACAGCGCTGTCCATAATGATCCTCTGCCTGCTCGAAATGTCTCTGACTGATCAACAAAACACAAAAAAGCTCAAACTTCATCAAAATTCTCTGTGGCTTATTCAGATGTTCTTCCTGTAGTTTACATGATCTGATTCCCACCTGGTCTGTATGTTTGCGACGAGGTTTCTCCACTGGTTCAGGGCCTTGCGTAGCAGAGTGTGTTTGTAAAGTGAGTCGGCTGCTGCTTGTTTGAATCTCTCCTCTCTACGCTGTACAGCACCACAGTACCACTTAGACCAGGCACGGGCACAAGACACGTGCTCGGAATGCAACACAGCCTATGAAAAATACTCAAATTACAGTAATATTCTGAAATATTATAACAATACATTTTTTTTTACAAAAAATATATATATATTTCACAATGTAATTTATTCCTGTGATGACAAAGCTGACTTTTCAGCAGCCATTACTTCAGTCTTCAGTGTCAAACAATCCTTCAGAAATCTTTCTAATATGTGTATTTGGTACATTTCTTAATATTATCAATGTGGAAAATTAGTTTGCTGCTTAATATTTTTGTGGAAACTCTGATACATTTTGTGTTCAAGATTCTTTGATGAATAGAAAGGTCAAAAGGACAGCATTTATTTGATATAGATTTTTTTGGTAACATCACATGTCTTTAATGTCACTTTTGATCAATTTAATGCATCCTAGTTGAATGAAAGTATTATTTTCTTTAAAAAGATATCTCACTGTCCCCAATTGTTTGTGAATGTATATTCATGGATGTCAGCTTACCGTTCTTTCAGCAAGTCTCTGATCTCTCTGTACCTCCAAGTTTCTCCACCAGGTGTAAAATGCCCAACTGCAAGTCTGCTGCCTATATAGAGGACAAATACATGTACATTTTCAGTACAATACAACGCAGACATGGATATCTACATGCACACACTATTTTAGCCACAGAAACTTGCCTGTACTGTTGTTCAGCTCTCTCTTTCTGCTCTCGCTTCTCTGTGCGTTGTGCTGCAAACTCCATCCAAGTGTTTACACATCGTGGGAAGATATGTCGGGCAAAGCAGGCATCAGCACGTAGTTCCAACTCCTATGTAAATAAATATACAGATTGTTTGATAAAATATTAGATGCATTTTTAAGGCAAAAATGAGGAAAAGTGCAGTCCACTACCTACTGCAGGTGGCCTATAAGATAATGAGAGTGTGGTGGCTACCTGCATTTGTCTGTGCTCTGTGAGACGTTTTCTCCAACGATGAAAGCAAAATCTCAGCACAGAAAATCTGTTGATTAATAACAACCATTTAAAAGTCTCACAGACCAACTCATGTTTAATAACAACCTAAAATATATAAAGTTTTATGACATGCTTCAAATGAAAAAGCATGAGCAGACTGTTTTGCCAGCAGTGCACATATTAAACTCATTTATGTGACTAACTTGAGGTGGGCTTGTGCAACACTCATTCGGGGCTGCAGGCTTCTGTCCTCTGCCTGATCTAAGCGCAAGTGCCAGACTTTCCAACACCTTGCCAGCAACTGAAAAATGTCAAAATCCATTTCTGGCATTTACACTTTTTAAACAAAATTAATAAAAAAATGACTGAAATATAAAAAAAAAGAAAAAACATAACATTCATATTAATTACTGATAGACTAGGTGACAATAATTGCTCTTTTGAGGATGAGGATGAAGTTTTTTTATAGTATAATGAACTTTTTTTTTTTTAAATCTAATTTTCACTAATATGTTAAAGGGACAGTTTACCAAAAAATTATATTCTGTTATCTTTTACTCGCCCTCAAGTTATTCTAAAGCCTGTATAAATTTATTTCTTCTGCTAAACACAAAAAGATATTTTGAAGAATGTGGGTAACCAAAGTTTCTGGTTCCCACTGACTTCCATAGTATTTTTTCCACACAACGGAAGTCAATAGGGACTAGTATATTTTTAATTACCCACATTCCTTTATGAATTTTCTTTTATATTCAACAGAAGAAAGTCAGTCATACAAGTTTAGAACAACTTGAGGGTAAGTAACTGATCACAGAAATTTCATTTTTGGGTGAACTATTCCTCTAATTTTAAGAATAACTCTGTTATGAGTTGTGTTTATGATGTGCATTTGTGTTGTTCATACAATGTGATGATGATGCTGGACACTAATATTCTTGTTGAGACGATGAGTTTTACTTTGAGTGACGTTTAGAGCAAGGCCTCTCAAACCCAACTGCTGTGAAGAAATACAAGAACATCATAATTAAACAAACAAACAAAAAACCAGAAAGCTATATAATAAAACTTTAAAAACATTAAAACTTCTAAGGACAAGTACACAACTAACCAGAAGATAGCGTTGTCTGTAATGCATGGCAGCCTTTTCCCTCTTAGCCTTCTGTGAGCACAAACTGACATCTACAAGACAGCTCAGGAAAACAACTGCACTAGGTACCATCATGCTTTCACTAACATATTTAATTTCTTCCAGTTTAGAAGTATATGCGAACTATCTGTTTAACTGTGTAAGCAAAGATACAGTGTCTCCAGTGTGAGAACGCCAGCTGCTGGGAGCCGTGCTGGGCCAATTTGTCTGCTCTCTGACCTCTGTCTCTCTCAGCACGCCTGGATTGCAGCACATTGTTCCACTGAGACCAAAACTTCTCCAGCACAGCAACACGCCATACATCCTGAGCAACAGCTGCAACACGGAAGACAAATGAAATTCATAAAATGCAAAAAATAAATGCATAATTGTGACTGATCAGTTTGCCACTGTATCTCAAGTTATAGCAATTAAAAAGTCTTACATATTAAAAGTTTGGGGTCGCTAAGATTTTTAAACGCTAAAATGTATGCTCATCAAGGCTGCATTCATTTGATCAAAATACAGTAAAAACGGTAATATCATGAAATATTTCAAAATAACGTTTTTCTATTTTAATACATTTTAAAATGAAATGTATTCCTGTGATTGCAAAGCTGAATTTTCAGCTGCTATTACTTCAGTCTTCAGTATCACATGATCCTTCAAAAATAATCTCATTATGATTGGCGTTTAATAAACATATCTTATTATTATTAATGTTGAAAACAGTTGTGCTGCTTAATATTTTTGTGCAAACCATAATATATTTCTTTTTCAGGATTCTTTGATGTTTGAAAGTTCAAAAGAACAGCATTTATTTGAAACAAATATTTATTGTCACTTTTGACCAATTTATTTGAACAGTAGTATATCTCATAAATATAAAATGAATGGCACCTGTTTTCTTGTTCTTAGCCTGTCTGTTCTCTTTGTGTCTTATCCATCCATGCAGTACATGTCTTAACAGCTGAAGACAATAGTGACGATGAGATTTGGACTCCTTCTCTTTCAGAACACAGGCATGTTTCATCCTGTCTCTCCAGTGCAGCCATGCCTGTGAAGAACAGCAATTTTAGAGATCACAAATTCATCGTACACTTGCATTCACACATGTTCATACTCACTCTGCTCTGTACAGTATGAGCCCAGTGTTGTAAAGCAAGATCTTCTTGATGATACTTCACATCCCTGTGCTGTAGCGTCATATTCCACACAGTCCAAACCCACCTTTAATGACCAACACATACATAAATGTTTCACATTAGTAGTTTACTTACAGGCCACTAAAAATAGGCCTTCACTGTGACACCCAGGGATCTTTATATTTGTTTATATTAAATAAACTACTGTTTATATTATATAAATGTACCGTTTTTATACTTTTATTCAGCAACAATGCATAAAAATCGATCAAAAGTGACAGTGAAGACATTTATAATGTTACAAAAGACTTCTATTCTAAATATATACATATGAACTTTCTATTCATCAAAGTTTCCAGAAAAAAAAATGTATCATGGTTTCTGCAAAACTATTAAGCAGCACAACTGTTTTTGAACATTGAAAAGAATACTAATGATATTAATACTAATAAGTGTTTCTTGAGCACCAAATCGGCATATTAGAAGATTTCTGAAGGATCATGTGACACTGAAGACTGGAGTAATGGCTGCTGAAAAATCAGCTTTGCATCACAGGAATAATTTACATTTTAAAATACAGTGGAGATCAAAATTAGAGAACAACCTACAATTTCCTAAATTTCAAGATCACCGCATAGTCCTATTTGAAGTTATCCTAAAATCGGTAGAAGGGCTGTTTTTTTTTTAAAGATATTTCAAAACATACTGAAACACTTTAGCCATAAAATTCGTCATGGAGCGAAGGCGGAGCGGTGTTTCTGATATCAGTGAGCGAGGAGTGGAGCGGGAGCGGGAAATGGTGAACCCGGAGCGGAATGATTATTAAATGCTCGGAGCGCGGAGGGGAAATTGTTGCCGCTCCACTCCGCTCACATACTCTGGATGAGAGTAAGTAGAGTGGATCAAGATCACACCAGCGCAGTCTGAGAAACTAGTGATGTCCTGCGGCCGCAGATGTGCTGAAGTCATTCAAAGCAAGGGCCTCTACAATTCCTGCTCATTTTTGACAGCTGTAACCCTCCAAATATTTAGTTGTTAACTTCTTTCGTGCTACAGTGGGTACTGTTCTCTAATTCTGATCACTGTCTTTTCCACAAAATAAAGGTTTTTGTTGAAATGCCTTGGTTATTTTGTCAAACATGTTAGTATAACAGTGGTATACCTACAGCTAATAATCCTTCAAATTTTGAGCTATGAAGATTAACAATATTTCAGAAAAAATGTATAGATTGTTCTCTAAATCGCCACTGTATATTAAAATAGAAAACAGTTATTTTATTATTTTTATAATATAATTTTTTGTATTAATATTTCACTATATTACTGTTTTATTGTATTTTTGATCAAACAAAAGCACCACAACAGACTTCTTTCAAAAACATTTAAAATTCTTACAGACTCCAAACTTTTGGACAGTAGTGTACATATATTTCGGTCTAATACTGTTACTTATTTATTCATATACGTAAAATTATATCAACATATTGACTGATTTGTGATTTTTCTCTAAAATATAAAATTATGTTGTCATATTCAAGCCTGTTATTTATGTTACACCGTTCCCCTACACCAGGATTGTAACACTGTTAGTTGTGTATCTGGCTGCTTTACTCTGCAATATTTTTCTAACACCACAGAAAAACAGTGCTTACTTTAGTACAGCGAGTCTCTGGTGCTGCACTGCTGCCTCCTGCATCCTGCGTTTCATGCGACACATGTCCAGGTACAGTTCCCAGCCATTCCACACACACCGCAGCTTGTGCTTCGTCTCTGCAGTACAAATATTCAGTTAATAATACCTCAACATAATCATCCCCAGTAATGTGAGATGAAACTCTGAAACTTTATTTACATCCTCATTCAACTCTATAAACTAAAATATTAATAAAATAACAGCCTATATACCAAATCTGATTGCAAGTTGCAGTTTTTTCTTTTCTTCCCTCTGGACAGCAACATACTCCTGCCAGGCTTGAAATGTTTTGCTGCACAGCATATAGCTAAAATGGGCAGAAATAATACATTATGTTAAAAGCGAGGTTTTTTAATATTAATTTGTTAATATTTTTATTCAGTAAGGGTGCAATAAATTGATCAAAAGTGACAGCAATTAATTATTATTACAAAAGCTTTATATTTCAAATAAATGTCATTCTTTAGAACTTTCTATTCATCAAAAAATCCTGAAAACAAATGTATCACGGCCGCCACAAAAATATAAAGCATATTAAGCAACACAACTGTTTGAGACTAATAAAGAAAAATGTTTCTTGAGCAACAAATCAGCATATTAGAATGATTTCTGAAGGATCACGGGACACTGATGGCTGGAGTAATGGCTGCTGAAAATTCAGCTTTGCCATCAAAGGAATAAATTACATTTTAAAATATATTAAAATAGAAACATGTATTTTAAATTGTAATAATGTTTCACAATATTACAGTTTTTACTGTGTTTTTGGTCAAATAAATGCAGCATTGGTGAGCATAAGAGACTTAACTTACGTATAATGGCAATCTGCCCTTATATTTAGGGTCCATTCCTTTCTTGCATGCCACCACTCATCTTTCCAAGCCCATAAAGTCTTCCTCAAGACCACCTTACAATAATGAGATCTGAAGAGAAAGTACTAACTTCATTAAATAAATAAAGAACATCATATATCTTACTGTACCACTGCAGTACTTCTTTGTGCATTAAGTGAACACATGACCACACTTGACCTGGCTTGTGATGTTGTTATTCGCCCAAATGTCTTCCGAATCCATAAGTGAAGGAACTTCCGAGCAAGATGCCTAAAAACCCAAAGCAATAGTCACTTTTGATGACATTCACAACAAGTAAACGAATGGAGGATGTCATTATGGCGTTATTTAAAATGAACAATCTCCTACCTTATCCGCAGCTCTTTAAGTCTACCACCTCGGTTCCAAGTGTATCCGACCCGGTAAGTGTTTTTCCATATAGGTGTTTTACGTGCCCTGTTCATTTCAACACCACAAGACAACTGTTTCCCAGCTTTTGGTCTTGTCGTTTGCATCTTTTTAATGCTTTATTCGAGCATACATGACTTTCAGTCAATCAGCGCATTGTCTAGCGGCCGGTGCCTGAACTATACCTGGTTGAAATAAAGTTAATAAAGTAGTTTTTAGGGGTTTATAGATTTAACTTGACGCTTTAACGCTCTAGCAGCTCATTAAAAGGCTGTCAACTAAGACTTATCCTACTGACAACAACTAACAACAAACCATAACTGCCGCTCCTCTGTTGAATAAATTTTCTTCCGGTGAAATTATGTCATAATAAAAGACCTTCCTAAAAAGGGCACTTTGAACATTTTGATAATGCATTTATATTATAATTAATAATAATGCAGCTACGTTACAGTAATATTAACACAGATATTTTTAAATAATTCAGGTGTATTACATTGATTTTGAAATGAGTGATTATTGATGCAGCGTTTAGAACTGATCTTTTATGCCTTACTGTACAAAGTATTTTGTCAAATTAATATTGAGGTGCATGGATGTTTAATTTGTGTTTTTTCATTCATTTAAAAATGTCACGCAAAAGTCATGACAAGGTTAAGGTCACATACATTAGTCCGTTTTAATCTTATTAATCTTATAATAATTTGTAATTATTACATTTTTATTTTTACATTATTAAAATACTGTTGTATTAAATTTAGGTCAATTGCATGAAAACTTACGTACTAAGTTACGTGGTTGACAATAAACTTAAAACAGAATCCATCGTGAACATAATAGAATTTAATCGAATAAATAGCAGGTAAACACTTTTAACTACAGTCAGAATGATGTAAAAAAAAATCAAGCAACTCAACCATAGACTGTAAAAAAACTAAGCTTTTTAAATCCTGTCACGTGACTACAATTTACAATGGGTGGCCACGTTGATTGCCTGAAATGTATTCTTGCTCTAAAATTCTATAACGACTCTTGTCAACGCCCTTGAATAAAACACACACTTCTATCCACGCAGTTTGGTATTCTGTGTAATTAGATTTGAAATTACAATCAAACGTGAGTGTTTGCTTCTTGAAACTTTAAAGAAGGCGTGATTAGACACTATATAATCCTTGATTGGGGCCTCTCTCAGAACCAGTCAGAGATCAGAAGAAATTCGCCGCTCTGCGACTGAACAGAGACGAAAGAGAGAGCTCAGAGAAAGTACCCCGAGGTACATTGATTGTTGCAGTCGGACTACAAGCTTTAATTATTGTTAGAACCCAGTTATCTGCTGGAATTGGTCCTAATATACGTGAGCATTAATGTATTGACGCGCTTTTTATGTGCAGCTTTATGAGTGGGGATAAGTTTCCTAGCCTGCTAACCCGACTCACTAGCCTATAAATAAACAAACAAATTTCGGCTCTCACGAAAAAACAAACAAAGGAGAAACAAGCCAAACGTATAATTAAAAAGCGGAAACGTTGCAAATAGAGCCGTTTCTCCATAAGAACCGAAGTAAATCCTCGGCGTCGGCTTGTTGAGTTTAGCCAGTTTGCTAATGAAATGCTTCTCTGACAATTAGCGAATAAATCTGGAGTGACAAGGGATATCCGAGCCTCCTGTCAGGATTGTCTACAGAGAAATTTTATTTTTAGGCAGAAAGCTTCATCTGCGTCCTGTCTTAAATCTGGACTGACTGCAGCATCTCTTGTAGTTCGGTATTGGACAGGTAGCCAGAAGCTAACTGCGGTATCCAGGCGGGGAGAGAGAAGGTGCTGTGACACCGTTTCTAATATCAGGTGAGTTCATCAGGATGTTGAGAGAGGTGATTGTTTTTTTTTCAAAACAGACACGTTGTTCATGCGAGAGATATTATTGCAATGTTCCTTCATTAGGCTGATTAATATTCTGTAGCTTGCTTATTGTCTGTCTCGTCATTTGCTAATAAAACCGCTACTCTGGAGCCAGACATTTACCTGATATTAAATCCCTACACCTTTCAATCCTCATTAAAAATAGAACCAAGTTAAATTTAATTTGAAGTTCTCATAGACTTCACGGGATTTATATACTCCTTGCTAAACTGATTGCAGCCTGTTTGTACAATCGTTCAATTGCTCACTGATTTTGGATTGGATAGCTAGTTTTTTGATGACTAACCAAATAAATGTGCACTGCATTGTCACAGCGGTTAAACTAATGCTATAGAACGTCATTCACAGGTGCCCAGAGTGTCTGATATTGAGGCTTCACTTCAGTTTGACCACCCACCTGAGTCATGGAGAAGGATGAAAATGGTGAAAACATGGTGGAAACGGTGAAGGACTTAGTTGTGACCTCTGCCTATAGATATACCAAGGTGAGAACAATCCCTTAAAGGAAACCTCTTTTGAGAAACAAATTTGCCTTAATCTTTTGATATTATGGTGTGATGTACTTTGAACACATGTTGTAACTTTTAGAGCTCTAAATGTCCTAGCAAATAAAAGACCACACTTACAGCCTATGAAATTAGGCTTTAAAGTCATGATGAAATGGATGTAGCTGGAGATCTTTTCATCTGTATTGTGATGTAAAGTCAACTAAGAAAAATAGAAAATGTAGGGTTCTATCCATCAGTTGTTAATCAGATTTTGAGATGATGATTGGAAGTCCTGAATGCATAACCAGAAAGAAAAAAAGTCGTTTTCAGCAGAAGATCCCGTTATGACATTTTGATTAAACATTACAAGGTCAAAAAAAGCATACACCAATGATTTGTTCAATAAAAAATTCTATAACATGCATTTCAAAAATAGTGAATTTTCATTTCATGTCTATTTTAAGGGTGCTTTCAGACTTTGTTTGATTGATTGGTTTGAATCTGAGTTTTATTGCTTCTGCTGGATTGACTGTGGTACGTTTGTCATCAAAGCAGCAGCTGCTTAATGTTACCCTTGTTGCTAGGTAATGACGCAGAAGGTGACAAAATGCTTTTTTTTATTTCTATTTCATTAAGTTATAATCTTTTTTTCTAAAGTTTCTATTTATTGGATTTTTATGCCTTTATTATAGAGACAGGACAGTAGAGAGTTGACAGGAAAGCACTGGGTGGAGAGAGGGGAGCGGGATCGGCATAGGACCTTGAGATGGGAATTGAACTCAAGTCACCGTGAGCACAGTTGCACTGTATGTCGGCGCTCTACCCACAAGGCCATCGGCGCCAACAAGTCTTAATCTTATTAACATTTATTACCAATACTAAAATCCTTTTTTTTTTTTTTTTTTTTTTTTTTTTAAACCTTGTTTTTTTTACTTTATTGAAATGTTTTATTTAATCGAGTTGTTTTTAGAATGGCATGAGAACTTAACTGCTTATGTACTACTTGTGACAAATGAACTTTTCAAATAGCAGGAAAACACTTAACTTTAGTCAAAATACCTGCATGTAAAAAAATATCAAGCAACACAGAAAATTGTAGTCACGTGACAGGATTTAAAACAATGGGCCTCATTCATGAAACACGAGCAGAACGAATTTGTCAATCGTTCGTAAAGTTGTTCTGACGTAAATTTTCGGATTCATGAAAGTGTTCGTATTTTCAAAATGTTAGTTGGTACGAAAGAAATGTACACCTGCTCCTTACCAGGGGCCCGTTCTTCGTACGTCGCTTATTACATCCGAGATGAAATGTCCCATCCAAGATGATATCATCGCGCTAATCAGGATCTGGCTAATTCGGTTCTTCGAACGCACCTGTTGTTGATGATTAGTATGGCTGGATTGAGTTATCTGAGATAATTGCGCGTTCATGGGTTGGTTTAAAAGGGGCTATGTATCGATACTCGAAACCACGATCAGCAATTCAGTGATTGGCTGGCGGCAAGACATCATATAATAAAAAGAGACACCTGATGAAAAACTTGACAAATTTCTGGACTTTTATAAGGAAACAGCCAAGCGAACAAAACTTTATATATATGAACAGATTTGTTACGTGACAGCATTATTTAAAGTTTCTTAAGGGTCAAGATCATGTTATCTGCATCGCCTGCAGTTCCATCAAGCCACTCCCATAATATCTGTCACCACTCAAATTAATGCACGACTCTACATTATCTGTATAGGATGTGTGTAAGACTCTAATACAATTATGAAGTAATCATTTTATGACGAATAAATCTTTCAGTGAGTAAAACTGGCTGTGTCTAGTATTAAAGACTACACAACATTATTATTATTATTATTATCTTTAAATTAATTTTTAAATGATTACTATTTTAAATTATTGTCCCTGGATCAGTAGGTTCTAGATCATGTTATCTGCATCTCCTGCAGTTCCATCAAGCCACTCCCATAATATCTGTCACCACTCAAATTAATGCACGACTCTACATTATCTGTATAGGATGTGTGTAAGACTCTAATACAATTATGAAGTAATCATTTTATGACGAATAAATCTTTCAGTGAGTAAAACTGGCTGTGTCTATAGTATTAAAGACTACACAAAATTATTATCTCTTTAAATTAATTTTTAAATGATTATTATTTGAAATTATTGTCCCTGGATCAGTAGGATACCCTTGTAATAAAGTAGCGGTGGTAGCGGACAGATTTTAAGTTTTAGTTCTGCTTAAAAAGATGCGATATAATCCTGTTTACATTAAATAAGCCTGCACCTGAGCAGGTTTAAGTTTACGGACCAAATCGTCAACAATCAAATCCAGCTGAGTTAGCAAAGTACGAAGAATGGACCCCAGGTGTAAACAGTGTGTAAAACATTTCTGTGTTCTTTTTGGCAAACTGATGACATTGAATTTTGATGCACTGCCATCATAATATTTTACAAGGTTGTTTGCTCCGTTGTGTTT
>NW_015657498.1:258839-264073 GCF_001515625.1 Sinocyclocheilus rhinocerous
TTTTTTTTTTTTTTTTTTTTTTTGGTAGCTGAGAGTAGATAATTGTTTAGCTTTGGGTAAAACTTTTTACCCAGCCGTCCAATCAATGGAGGAGAGGCGGAACAAATTCTACACCGACCAATCATCCTACTTATTCAACTACTGAACAACAATAGAGAAGTTAATATTGCTGGTTACTGCATTTTATATTCAGTAATATTCTTCAAAATTAGGTACTAGTAATACGTTACTGCCGTGGATATTCCAAATCATAGCAACCAAAGCGCCTCTGGGAAAAACGCTGTGCCACCAAAGCATTCTCAAGCACCACCAGCTGGCCGTTTTTAGAAGAATGCCTGACATTTTTTCAGCTGGCTAAAAATGTTTTGGTGGACACACGTTATTGAACATTTATTGTTAGGCATATGGCCTGTTAGTCTTTTTAGCATGTATGCAATATACTGGAGCCAAACCTGAGAAAGTAGACCAGAATATTCCACTGCGTTCCTGGACACGCAATTTGCGTAGCTGTAATTATAGGCGGGGATTATGCTAATTGTGAATGAGCGTGCACGAGCGCCCTATTTACGAATGACTGGAATTCATTAACATATACACGTGTTTAACTATCAAATCTGATGTGTAGGAAGCGTTTGTGAATCCGGAGGAGAGTTTTCCGGGAAGGTCTGTTTTACGCGCGAATTACTCAGAATTTACTCCTATATTTACGAATGTTTCATGAATGAGGCCCAATGTGAGAATGCTGTTGTGCATTGGTTGCCTTAAACAACAAAGCAGTATAAGGCGGCAAAATGCATAATGTTGCTCGTCTCACTTTTATACTTTAATTTTTAAACTTTGGTTTTGTTTTAAAGCATTAGCACTCAATGGCAGTGTGTCTATCTGCTGTAAAAGTACTGCAAATTCTCTAGAAAGTCAAGAGTTGAGATGAAGTCAGAAAAGTAGAAATGAGATATACATGCATCAGTCCTACGTGTCAGGAAAGTGAGAGAGAATGCACACAAATGCACAGTTTTACCGAATCGTATGGCATCAGTAACGGTTCACTTCCACAATTTAGTACGAATGTTTGTATCAGCAGTGAAGCGTACCAGAGTTTTGTAAACTGCGTTCACATCCCATTGAACCAAACTTTGACATCAAACTCTGAAAGCACCCTTAAATGTTTTGGATGTAAAGTGTTCTATACAGTTTTGTAATGCTTATAATTGTTTATTGCAGGAAGAACTTGTGGAAATCAAAGAACTGCCAATTTCCAATGAGAGGCCAGAGTGTCTTTCAGAGAAATATGACAGGTGAACTTTTTATTTAGTGTTTGTTTGCCAGTTCAGTTTGAATATTTCTGAACGTTGCACCATATTATCTTGCATGAAGATCATAAGAAAATGACTGTTGCATGACTGTTGAATGACTGTTCTATTGTTGCATATCCTCTTGTATACCTAAACATGAAGTTTTTCACTGTGTTTTTTTTAAGCTTTGACAACTAGTATTGTCTGTCAAACTTTTGTCAGTGGCACTTAAGCACTTAACAGACAACTGTTTTCAAGTATTAGATGATCAAAGAGTCAATTTACAGCAGTCATTTGTTTGAATACTCTTAGTGAGACATTACTGTCTGATGTTTATTTAAATTTGCTTATATGGAGAACCTAAGCCTTGTATGTGTTAACGGGACTGTCTTCTTCATAGTGATGGGGTTTGGGACCCTGAAAAATGGCATGCCTCACTATATCCCTCTTCAGAAAACAGCTGTCCAGCAGAAGGATACAAGAAAGATTATGCAGAGGACAGAGTTCCGCTAAAACGCAGAATTGCAGGTAATTGGCCAAGACATTTCTGATGTTATTTGACTATCAAAACCTTGTTGCTGAAACAAAACCAGAATTAACTTTGTCTTCCCCAGATCCTCGGGAACGTGTAAAAGATGATGATCTTGAGGTGGTTCTTAGTCCACAGCGCCGTAGTTTTGGTGGTGGCTGTCAAGTGGCACCCACTGCCCTCCCTCGTCGCCCCATCAGCCCTCTGGAGAACAAAGAGAATGAGTCACTACGTTTGGGGGGAGCACGTCGCATAGGGAGTGGCCGTATCATTGCATCACGTGTATTTGAGAGGGACGCACGAGTTGACAAGGAGAGGGAACGAGACCGAGAACGTGAATTTAAGGACAAGAGATTTAGGGTATAGTGCTAAGGCTTTTTGACGCAAAGGAACCTTGCTATTATTGCGTTGTTCAAAGAATAAAACTTATTGTTTTCTGTGTTCTACTATAGAGAGACTTTGGAGACAAAAGAGTGTTCAGTGAGAGAAGAAGAAATGACTCCTATGCAGAAGAGGAGCCAGAGTGGTTCTCTGGTGGACCTACTAGTCAGTCCGAGACCATTGAGCTCATTGGCTTTGATGACAAAATCTTGGAGGATGACAAGCGGAGGACCAAACGTTCCAGGAAGAAGCCAGAGTCTATTAAAGAAGGCATGTATTGTACAAATGTAGGAAAATGCAAACACCTTAGAAATGCTTCAGTTGTTTGATAAGTGCATTTATCAGCATGCTTTTTTATTTTTTTATTTTTTTAAATCTTTCACACCTACAGTTGAATGTAATGGTGGGCTCTCTGGGGATCCTGAAGTAGTTCAAGAGTCAGGAGCTGATCAAGAGGTTCCACATGCTGAGGTTCTTCCTGAGCAAACCCCTGGAGAATTTGACTTCAATGAGTTCTTCAATCTTGAAAAGACCATGCCTGGCCTGGCTTCGGTAAGATATGGGGAGCACTGCATGCTTCTAAGGGTGATGGTCACAAAATATCTGGCTTGTCTAAAAGGGAGGATGAATAGACAAATCACTCCTCAGGTATTTTGGGGGTTTTGAGAAATGTTTGGTCGATGTCATTATTAGGGACTTTCTGGGCACTTTTTATTAGTCTATACTGAATACACTAAACTGAATGTAAGCCTTTTTGTAATTCTGCTCTGTACCGTTCACTGTGCTCCTTATACGTTTGTAAATCTTTAATAGTTGTTATTTTCCAGACAGATTTGTATTGCGGTACTTCTGATATGTCCGGGTGTGAGTCTCTATAATGAATCAGTTGTGAATATCTCGTCATTTGTTCGTAGCTTTGGATAAATGTGGCTACTAAATGAATGTAACGTTAGGTATTTATGTGTTTGTGATTGCGGAGTAGTTCAGCAGGCCTGTTTCGGATTCATATGTTGCTGTTGATGGCTGGTGTTAGAAATATGAGATTGTTGGTTTTGCAGTTGTGTGGCGTCAATCCATTTGTTGATTTTGAATTTGCTATACAGAAAGTTCAATGAAATGCAAATTTATGCCCATCTGACTTGCAAGGATTATATTGATACTTTTGGAACTTGGGATGGGGGGGGTTGTGCACATCATGGTTGTGCCAAATTATAGTTTAGATTTTGGAAATATGTGGGGATCTTGTAAATGAAACTATTCTCCAAAATGCCCATTTTTCACCCCGTTGCACTAAGCAGTCTGCAGACACTCTTCACGTTCATTACTTAAAAGATAGATTAATGTTTTATGCCTTAAAACAAAATGTAAATACACAACACAGAATTTCTGAGCAAAAAATCATAAGGCTATTGTAAGAATAAATTAAACTTGTTTTATGGTTTCAAATAATTAGACATGCTAAAACAGAATGTGGTTACAATAAAACATAAGGTTGGAAAAATTAAAACATTTCATAGGGCCCTAAACATGTAATATTTGTTAAACTTTTAATAAATTGATGTTAAATTGTTTAATTTTCATGATTTTAATGAATTAGGCATGCTTTTTGATTAATAAAATGTAATTTAACCATTAAAAAGAAGTCTCCCCCCACAAAAGCCGTAAACCTAGGGGAAACACTGACAGTATTTTGCAAAATTATACCGGTTTCACGGTACATGACGGTATTTTTTTTTTTCATGCATTTTTTTTTTTCATGCATGACCGGGTGTTAACCATATTTTCTACTGATTGAGAGAGGAAATACTGCAGTATATTGACTTAGAATATGTGGGGATCTTGTAAATGAAACTATTCTCCAAAATGCCCATTTTCACCCCGTTGCACTAAGCAGTCTGCAGACACTCTTCACGTAAGTGTCATCCACTCCCCATGGCTGTTTCCTGCTTCTGTGCTATAACAGTTTAAACCAGGGCTTCTCTTTCTTTCCCTCCAGATGATTGAAGATGTTCTTGCTGAGGGTCCTGTCATGGCCAGTCGTTTCAGTCGCTGGTTCTCCAGTAACAGAAGTCCCTCTGGCAGCCGCTCCAGCAGTCTACGTTCCACACCACACGAGGAGTTGGAGAGACTAGCAGGTAACCCTTTCCTATTCCAGTGCACAAACATGGATTTTTTTTTTTGCATATGCTGATTTTAAAAACTAGAGTCTGTTATTGGTATTCTTGCTTTTCCTTTTTGAACTCATTAGCTTAGCTTTTTTATTTTATTGTTTAATCTAACAAAATAATTTAGACGCCAGCAAAGAGCTACAAAAGCCATTTAATATTAAATGTTAACTATTTAGTTCAGTTGCCTTTTTTGTAACAATTTTATCTAGTCAGAAAAAGGTGCAAGTTTTAGATGCATTGACAATTGACCACACTTTTTTTTTTCCCCCAGCCATGAAACTGTATTTTGCATAAATATTAAGAAATGGTCCCTATGGCTGTTTGAGCCTAAGAAAGCAATTATTTAGCAATCTATTTTTATCCCCTTCCTGCAAACCATGCAAGTCTTGTATAATTTGGTTGCATGTATTAGTGCTGGGCGGTATGACCAAAAATTTATATCACGGAATGTTAACCAGGAGTCACTCTCATTCATGCATCTCAACATGCATCTACACTATGCGGTTGTTTTGGCTATATTTTGTCTCATGCAGCGCACTGCCTGCATCGGAGTAACAAACTAAAAAAACCAACAAACAAAAAAGTGCATGTGATATTAACAGACGAACTACGCTCATATTTATAATTCCAAACAATCAGAAATGGTCCCTATGGCTGTTTGAGCCTAAGAAAGCAATTATTTAGCAATCTATTTTTATCCCCTTCCTGCAAACCATGCAAGTCTTGTATAATTTGGTTGCATGTATTAGTGCTGGGCGGTATGACCAAAAATTTATATCACGGTCAGTGTTTCCCCTTCCATTATATTAGGGGGGCGGCCCGCCCCCCTTGAAGGTCAAGTTAATTTTATTTAATTATATTTTC
>NW_015657498.1:264171-264467 GCF_001515625.1 Sinocyclocheilus rhinocerous
GTGAAAAGGGACCCCTTTCAAACAGTGTCGCGTTCCGAACGTTGTTTAAGCGACATACCTCGCCCTCTCAAGGCGTTGTATTGCGGTATTTTATAAATTCATATCATAACAAAAATAAACACCGCAACCCTCTACGGACACCTTGGCAATTGAATCGCCATTGGCTATGCGCTCTCTGCATCACGCACAGCGGAGTTCCGCCTGATGCGCACACACACACACACACACACACGTGAGCCCACTCCCACTAGTATTTGTAAATATTAAGCCGCAAAACGATTCATATTTAAATATGA
>NW_015657498.1:264766-271826 GCF_001515625.1 Sinocyclocheilus rhinocerous
CGTGGAAAAGTTCATTTATTTCAGTAATTCAACTCAAATTGTGAAACTCATGTATTAAATAAATTCAATGCACACAGACTGAAGTAGTTTAATACACGAGTTTCACAATTTGAGTTGAATTACTGAAATGAACTTTTCCACGACATTCTAATTTATTGAGATGCACCTGTACATAAACACAGGTGCACTGCGCATCCATTGAGATGAACTGAAAAATATCACGGATCGCTTGACAGAGTGAAACTCTGAAGTGCTCAGTCAGTGTTCTGTGAGTGAAAATATGTCTGTGCTAATCATATACTCAGCCTCCAACTCACACACTGGCGAGTAAAATCTGAGAATTTATTAGCCATTGGCTAATATTAGACATCATTTAGTCGCCCAGAGTAAGATTTAGTCGCATATTTACTCGCAATGTAGAGGGTTGCACCGGTATTCGGTATGAACCGGTATACCGCCCAGCACTAGCATGTATTATGCTGCTAATATACACTACCATTCAAAAGTCTCTTATGGTCACAGTAAAAAAAAAAAAAAAAAACACTACTGACCATTTGAATGGTAGTGTAAATGCTACCTCTGATGAACAGTGAATGTAAATGTAATATGGAAAGCAAATGTAAAAAAAGGTGGCTTGATGCATCAGTGCATCTCTCTACTGTTCCATTTTGGTGTAATTTTGTTTGTCTGTGTGTCAGGTCTCGATCCTCATACTGGAACTCTGAATCAGGGTACATCCTTGTACTTCACCCCCATCTCTTCAGTGGAACGCAAAGAGAATGTTGACATACTGGAGCTGCTGCATAAAGCCAACATTGACCTGAAACCTCTACTGTCTAGCTTGAATGTCAACAAGGCTCACCTAAAAGAGAGCAGTGAGTAGCATCCTGTATATTTAGTATTTTTATTGGAATATTGAGTAATGAGTTTTTTTTGTTGTTGTTGTTTTAAATGTATACAACTTAATCTCTAGACAGCAGGCCACAGATGCTACTCATCAATACAGAATATATCAAATTGCTACTTGTAATAAGATAATCAAAACACTTTTTCTGTCTGCCGCCTTATAGCAAACTCGGGGGTAGTATTGTCTTTGGAGGAAGTGGAAGGGAGTCTGAAGGCCCTGAAGGTGCAGCCTGAACCAGCTCCATCATTACCTCAAAAGCAGCCCAGCGGAGGTGGGGGAACTCCCTTCATGGTGGAGCACCTTGAAAAGGCTCTCACGGAATGTACCGGGGTTGCATCACGACCACGAGACCCTGACATGTCTGCATTTAATAAGTTAGTGAGCACCATGAAGGCAAGTGGAACCCTGCCCACCCACCCCAAAGCCAGCGGGAGCAGTGTAAGTATGCAGCCATCAGTTATGCTTGCATGGTTTTGTAAGAGCTTGCTGCATGCTGTCCAGCCTCAGGTAAAGCTGCATGTGTGAGACGGATGCATTGGTCGTCCAGCTTGTTGCATTTAAATATTACCTGCCTTTGCATGCAACACAAGCCAGTGCTGTTTACTTGCTAGTTGTTCTGGGCTAGTAAATGAGTGTTTATTTTGACTAGTGATGGGCATAAATTTGTATTTAGTGGTTGTGGCTGACTTGTCAGTGAACTTTTGCATGCTTTGCTTGGCATTATCCCGTTCTGACTACAGTGAATCTTTTGTAACATGCTTGGTTGTTTAACATTTTTTGCTCAAGCTGTCACTGGTATGATGTAGGCGCCATCAGTGTTTTTGACTTTAGCTAACAAAACTTGATGGACCAAATGGCGTGCATTGTATCCAATCTGTTTTTGTATGGTTAATGTTCCAACTCTTAACATGATCACTTTTTCCCTGCTTTTGTGTTAAGTTACAGCAGCAGTCAGTGGATCCTGCTCTTGTGTCCTTATCGGAGACGCAGGTACCCACCTCCCAGCAGAAAAACATATTTCAGGTGATCTGTCAAAGACAATCTATTTGTTCAATACAAGTTCTATCAACTAAATTATACTTGTCAGGACATCAGTACACCTAGTTACGTGATGTGACTGATGTGTACCACTGTAACAAATTGTGCAAACTGTTGTCAGTAATCCCTAACCTGAAGTTCATGCAAACAAATCAGTGTGTAAAATTGTTTTTTGTAATAACTGAGGCACTAGTAAATTTACTTTAGTAATTGACATCTGTCCTGCAGTGTTGAGGCAAAACAAAGCAATAACAGCTTCACTAGCTGTGTAGCTGAGGCTCGCATCTTGTTCTTATTGTATTATAACACTGTTGCAGTGAAGTTACGGGTGTTGACAATGAATCAGTCTTGTGCTTTTGTGCTTTAGGAATTGTTGGTTGCCCCTCATGGCCCTGTTCCTGCCCCTGTGCCTGGCCTCATACACCAACGCGCTTCACCCCCACTCTTCCCACAGAGAGCCCCTATACAGGACTTTTTCCCGGGCATGCCACCTGCAACAGGTAAAATTAGTTAATTTGATTTAAAACCAATAGAGACATGTTGAATGTGAAACACAAATGTCATTTATTTTTTATGCTATGTTCCTCACCCATCTTTTGTTGAATCTCAGGGTTCCCTATTGGCCCACAAACTGTGTTGGATCAAATTCCAGACATTAACAGGGCCAGGAATACACCACAGGTAAAACTCAAATGCTATGGGCAGATATCAAAAAGTTTTTTTTTTTTAAATAAATAAAAGGATGCATGTGTAATTTCAAAGTTTACATCCAATCAATTCTGTTTGGTTTTAAAAAAGGTTATATATTTACAAACATTCATATCTAAATATTAAAATTCCAGTATTTAAATATAAGCACTACTACTGTTCATGACATGTTTTAATACATTTAATAATTAATATTTGTCAGTGTTTCTATGAATCTACATTTTCTCTTTGTGTAAAGGCTGTTAACATAAATTACAATAAAATGTACTGTTCTTGGTTTTGCATTATTTGTTAATCAGAGATGAATTCCTTATTTTTAGATGAGAGCTTTGCCAATGGGAGTGGATCAGACCAATCTGGAAGCTTTGTTTCAGCAGGATCTGGCAGCTCTTAATCGCCAACAGTACCAACAAGCCTACAACAAACAGGCTCATGATAAGGTGTTTCGCAACAGGTAATTTGGATTATCAGAGACCGTAGCAGGTCACAGGCAGGCACAAAGCATGTCTTGCTAATGGTTTCAGCCTCATGAATCATTGAGCTTTCTTAGTACTCATCTTTTGTCAGACTGTCATGATTATTGTACTTTTTAAGAGCTGTAAATTGAAAAGGTGATATTTAACAAGATATGAATCCTGCTTTTATGCATTTATTCATAATATGAACAGATGCTCTATCCATATGAGTAGACTAATGAATGGAAGGGGCTGATAATGGTGTGTACAGTGTTTTATTTGTATCTGTATCATCCTGTTTTGTAGACAAACCAGGATGAACCATTCACCTGGGCCTCACCTGCCTGGCCGGGCATCACCTGCCAATACAATAACAAGTGTAGTAAGTCAAATCTGTGACGTTTAATATAACATTTTCATTGAGACATTTGATCATACATCTGGGGCCGTATTCACAAAACATCTTAAGGCTAAAAGTAGCTCCTAACTTGCCGATTTAGGAGAAACTCTTAAAAAAAAAAATAATAATAATAATGGGCGTGTCAGTCCTAATTTTTGGACTCCTACATATTTGCTCTGAGTATTTCACGAAGCGTTTAACGCTAAAATCGGCTTCTAAATCTGTAAAAAGTTATGGATAGTCAAGAGGATTCCTAAGTCACTAAGACCAAATCACAAACCATCCTAAAATGGCTGTTGCCAGCAATCCGCCTCGGAACATAAACGTTTTAGAAGCATTTCACAATAAGTTCCCTTTAGTAGAATTGTCCCTTCTTTTCATGTATAAGTTGGGCAAGAAGTAAACCATAATAATGGGTTGTGACGACAGTATTGTGTATCGATGATAGTAGGAGATATCGCCTGTGGCTGATGCTTTTGACGTTCAGATGAGTCATAGCTGAAACACCGGAGTTTTGTTGTTCAGTGCGTGTGCTCGCTGACTGAATTCTGCTCTCGCGAATTCTTTCATCATAAACCACAAAGTGCAGATGTATGTGCGCTGTAAGTATAAGAGATTTATTCGTCATACAGTGTAGATGGCTTCAACCAACACTAAATCATAATGAGCATTTATAGCCTGTTTCGCTCAAGCACGCATAAAGCTTGCCACAAAGTACTGGCAAAGAGATTGACTATGAAGGTTTCAGGAAAAAAATAGTAAGAAGATATTTTAATTCATTAATAAACTACTGTTTTCTGAGTCCGTGTCAGCTGCAAAGATGAAGTTGATGATGCTGACTCGCCATCTCTTCAGTACAGTGACACACCTTTAGAGAGAAATGCACCTTTCGTATGGATTACATAATGCAAGTTTTTGTTTTTGATTTGAATTAATTTATAAGTAGACATTACAGGCTTTCTGTAGATATATTTGTTGTGTGTGAGGCAAGTAGCCTTAATTTTTGCGATGCGCTCCAGTTCACAGAGACTGCGAGACAGCAGTAAGCGCGTCCTGTTTTTCTTTATTGTACAAAGCACAACATTTTGTTAATATTGTGAGTACACAAATAAAAGTAGACCCTTTACAGTTTCGAATTATTATTCTTTTCTGCATGAGAAAACATGATGGTGAATTTTGTTGTTTCCACTGTTATCAGGAAAAAATGCCAGTGATTGCGCTGGTGCCTCTGTGCGCTAATAGCTTCCACACTCCGAAAAAACACTTGGATATGTGCTTAATAGCACACATTTATCCAAGTTAACTTTAGAGCAAGCGGCCGTACAAAGTTGCTACAACTTGCATGTTTTAATTTTCAAATGACAAGCCTTATTTGAGGTTGATGAATGATAGACAAACATTTACCTCATTCTACAATATTTCTATGATTAAATCACTAACAGAGACCCATCCCCTCTCAGCCAATTACTGTTGGCATAGTTCGTAAGCTTGATGACATCCATAGCAACCAGGTCAGCCCTGACCTTTGTCTTAACGTAAGATTTTTCCCAATTCCTTAGTAAAACTTGGTCTCAGCAGCTTTGTAAGTAGGTTTTAAGAGGAAACTCTTAGCTAAAAACATTTACTGTTAGTACTCTTCGTGCCAAGATAAAATGTTTTGTGAATACGGCCTCTGATGTATTATATCAACTTATAAAGCCATTTTATTGTTAAGTAACTTAAATGTCTCTCTATAGACCAAAAAAACTAACATAAATGCAAACAAATGACTCATTGTTTGGTTTAAGCAACATATTTTCTCCCCTGCTGCAGTTGTCTCCATCCTTCACTCCCACTTCTGTGATCAAAAAAATGTACGAGTCAAAAGAGAAAAGTCGAGATGATCTTGGGAGTAGACCAGGAAGCAAGGAGGAGACTGTGAACTCCCATAACTCACAGGAGGGTATGAAACAATGCACATACACCAAGAGATTAGAGCAGGGTGAATAAATGGAGTAGCTCTCTTTCTCTTTTTCTTATTTCCTAAAGCAATTTCCTTTCACTTATAGATGGGCCTCCATCACCCAGTTTCTTTCTGGAAGATGTGGACACCAGTGGTCCTCAGACTGGTGGGGTAAAAGCATGCTCCACCCCTGTTCCTACTCGGAGTCGTCATAGTAAAGACCCAGACCGACCCAGGCCTCCTTCAACAACAGGCCACACTCCCACTATGCTGTCACCAGGACCATCTTCTCCCTTCCCCAGACCCCAGATGTATCCAGTCCCTCTGCTTCCCCACGTCCCCTTGGTCAGACCTCCACCCCAGCTTCACCCGGGTGTGATGCAGAGGATGCTGGCTCAGGGCATCCAGCCTCAACAGCTCGGACCCACATTATTACAAACGGGTTGGTTTAACACTTTTTGTTTTCTCTTTACCCTTTCCAGCCATATTCCTGTTGGAAACTGAAAACGGTGTTAGTGAAGTTCTTTTGTTTTTCCTCTGCATGAATAGGCATGTTCCCTCAGGCTGTAGACCTGTCTCAGCTTCAGGGTTTGCCCCCAGCCCTCTTAGGGCAGCCTCTGTATCCCCTTGGTCCTGCAGGACATCCACTTATGACCTCTAGAGCTGCAGGAACACACATGCAGTTAGCAGTCATGCAGCAACAGCTTCAACAGCAGCAGAGACCAAGTAAGTACAGCACCAGTGTTTTAAAAGAACTACATTAAGAGTGATAAACACTACTGTTCAAAAGATGGATTAGTAATTAAAATTTTTTTTTAAGTCTTCTCACCACTGCTTCATTTATTTGGTCAAAAATGCAGTAAAAACAGAAATATTGCGAAATTTTTACAACTATAATATTTAAAAATGTAGTTTATTTCTGCGATTGAAAACTGATGGCTGCTGAAAATTCAGCTTTGCAGAGTCACATGATCTTTCAGAAATTGTGCTGATTTGGTACTCAAGCATTTCTTAGCAATCTTAAACGGTTGTGCTGAATGTTTTTGTGGAAACTTAAAAAAAAAAAATTTAAATCAGTTCTTTGAATAGAAAGTTGAAAATGTATTTGAAATGGAAGTCTTTTGAAACATTGATGTCTTTACTGTCACTGTTTACTGCTATGTACTGTCTAGGTGGCCAATGGCTGATAATCTGATTTTAATCTAATGATGATAAATGCAATTTAAAGAATTGCTGATATTAGACTTTATTTACTTGAGTTATCAAAGCGTGTGGAGTTCTGATCCATTTCCGATTATCTCAGTGCCAATTTATCAGTCTATTACTAGATTCAAGCTTTTAAACCGGTTTATTACTGAAACTTAACTTCCAGACAGAAGAGAGCAAATGAATATGCTGATTGTTTATCTTTTTTGTTATGGTTTAAAATTTTAAAGGGGTCATATAATGCAATTTCAACTTTTCCTTTCTCTTTGGAGTGTTACAAGCTCTTGGTGCATAAAGAAGATCTGTAAAGTTGCAAAGACTAAAGTCTCAAATCCAAAGAGATATTCTTTATAAAAGTTAAGAGTCAACCACGCCTACCTAAAACGGCTCGTTCTAACATGCCC
>NW_015657498.1:272111-272602 GCF_001515625.1 Sinocyclocheilus rhinocerous
GGGCGTAACATTTCCGTCACACGCTTGAGGTATTCGGCCAATCACAACACACTGGATAGCTGGCCGATCAGAGCACACCTCGCTTTTCAGACCGATGAGCTTTGTAAAAATCTACGCGTTTCAGAAAGGCGGGGCATAGAGGAGAAACAATAATGTACAGTATGTGGAAAATGTTTTTTTAACCTTAAACCGCATAAACGCATTTCATTACACCAAATACACAAAACTTTTTAGCAACATATGACCCCTTTAATTTTTTTTCTCCACAGATCTGCCAGTGGCTCCGTTAGGAGGACCCCAATCACAGAGCTACGGTCCCCATCGGACAAACCATTCCCAGCGAAGAGGTGGCAGCCCTCCTCTGGGTCTGGCCAAGTGGTTTGGATCTGACATGCTGCAACAGCCCCTCCCTTCCATGCCGTCTACTAAAGTAATCAGTGTTGACGAGCTCGAGTTCCGCCAGTGATGACCTCCTCTGACCAGTCAGCAGG
>NW_015657498.1:272679-282815 GCF_001515625.1 Sinocyclocheilus rhinocerous
TGTTTTTTTTGGGAAGGCCTGAAGTTAAGAGGAAAAAGGGAAAAGACACCTTTCCTACCGCTTTTGTCACAAATGTTCTCATAGTTTTTGTTTTGAATTTTCGGTTTTTGCAGTAAAGTAAATAATGTATAGGCCTGAATTTGTACAGATTATGGGAATAGATTTTTCTTTTTCCACCTTGTACATAGAATTGACTTTTTTTATTTTTTCTCTTCTTTTTCTGTCTTCATGTGGGGAAGGTTATCCTGCTATTGAGAAACTGGAAAGTTGCTTTTTCTTTGTCCAGTCACACTGTCCGCACAATGTTCCATGTTTCCCATCTAGGGTTGATCCGGGCGGCAATGGGCAGTATTGCTGATTTGTTGGAAAGGAGATGTTCGTGTGTAGCGTTTTAATGCATCCCTGATCCAGAGATACATGCCCTTGAAACTTGCTGGAATATTGAAGCCAGATTGTTCTGCAAGAGGGGACATTCTTCCACCCCAAGAAGTGAATGCTAGTTGTGCCTTTTTCTTTTTCTTTTTCTTTTTTTTTAAAGAACCCTCCCATCCTTCCTCCAGCCAGTCTTCTTAGTCACCTGAGAAGCACTGCTCTGAATCACATTTGTTTTAGGGTGGCAGGGGTTGACGATTAAGTAATGTGCTATTAAATTAAGCACAAATAGTTAATAAATATGAAAAAATTAAATAAAAAAATAATTCACACAAAATTGTATTTCTGACTTATTTATGTCAAGGTCTTAAAGTAAAAAAGCAGACTTTCCAAATGGTTGATTGAGGAACAAATCTTCTGCATTGAATGGATGTAGCTATATTGCAGTGTTGTGCCACAGTTCATTTATATCCCACTGTAACTAGACCGTCATCTTAGTCTATTCTTGCCAAGTGTATTTTCAAAATGCCAAAACTGCTGTGGCATGTTGTAGAATTTCATAGCTTTGCATGTATCAGGTGTCCTTGGTACATAAATTGGAGTCTGTTCTAGTGTTATCCATGCATGTCCAAGCCATACTCCCTTTACTGAACTTTGTTCTGCACAATATTGTTTTGTGTTGTATCAGGCTTTTTACAAACCCAAGCACACCGGATAATGCACGAACTGAAACAACTTTTTAATATTCAAAAAAATATTTGCATTATGTAATTATATTTGATTTAAAAGTAATATTTCCCTAAAGTATTTGTACATCTGATTACCACAACTACAAACAATACAGCAGCCAGACACACTGCAAGCCAGTGTACAGTCTACAACAACTACCTTTCTCTATTGTTTGTGTCTTTGTGATTGAAAAGTAAACTAGCAGTTCAGGAGAGCAGCTGCCTGGCTGACTGTCTAGACTACAGTGTCATTTCAAGAGTTTTGACTGTTCACTTTAATTTCGTTCACTGTATATTTTCTAAATATGTTCCAATATAGAGAAATAGTCTGCTGTCATGTATTCAGTGTCTGGCGTACATTTGAGGGTGGGGGCTCACTGGAAAACAAGGATGTGAAATCATAACGCTGCAAACCAGGAAGACGAACACGAAACTTAAATTTCGGTGTATGACTAGTATCTGTGCGTTATCTTTGGATTGAAGTAATGTATTAAACTGTGTTAAAACAGAAAATATTAAACGCGAACGACACCCCCTCCCTTTAAGCAAAGGTCAAAGTTCACAGGAAGCTGGGGGGCTGCCATTTTTCCCCCTGCTAACATGTTAAATGCTAAAAAGGCGAGGAGTGGTGGTCGCTGCTGAGTGCTTCTGTTTACTGGGTGTTTGCCATTCGTTTGCCTTTGTCTACCTCTTCCGTCGTATGCGTTAGGCTCGGTTGTTGAATAAAGGCGGCATGGAGAGGACAGAACAGCCGTGGAATTCCTCCTACACGTACCAGGTGAGCAAACACAGCGCCGAGATGCTACACAACCTCAACAGCCAGAGAAAAGATGGAGGCAGGTTTTGTGATGTTATCTTGCGCGTCGGAGAGGAGAGCTTCCCCGCGCACAAGGCAGTGTTGGCGGCATGCAGCGAGTATTTTGAGTCTGTGTTCAGCTGTCAAACGGAAGACGACGGCCAGGGCAAGGAGCTGGAGATGCACACGATCAGCCCCAAAGTTTTCCGAGACATCCTGGACTTCGCATACACCTCTAAGATCGTGGTGCGCCTGGAGTGCTTCCCGGAGCTCATGACCGCGGCGAAGTTTCTGCTCATGCGATCTGTCATCGAGATATGTCAGGAGGTCATCAAACAATCCAACGTGCTGATCCTCGTGCCTCCTTCCCGAGGAGGCGAGCACAGCCTGTTCAAGGCCGCGGAGCAGCTGTCATACCCCCTGCCCGTGGACATGTCAAACGGGAGCGTGTCCAACGGCCCTGTGTTTACCGACAACAATGACAGTGACAGTGGCGATCCGACGCAGCCGAGAAACGGTTCGCAGCCGGCCGCTCCCGGAGCACCAGCGGGCGATCGCTTAGCGGTTTCTCCGTTGGAGTTTCACAACAGCGACGGCTCCAAGCGAGGCAGAGGGAGACCCAAAGAAGAGCCCACAACAGAGCCGATCACTTACAATAACAGCACTGCTCAAAACGAAAACGAGGGCATTTTCTCGTGCGGGGTTTGTGGTAAGATGTTTCCAGACGACGTCCAGTTGAGAAACCACGAGATGCAGCACGGGACGTTCACCGGCGGGGTGAGCACGGGAGCGGAGCTGGTCGCTGTGGACGGCCCGACGATGATCTCTCATCCCCAGTCGAGGTTTCAGGAAAACGGTCTGCCCGCGGACAACCGTAAACGCGAGAGAACGAGACGACACGTCGCGTGTGATCTGTGCGGGAAGGTCTTCCGAGACGTCTACCACCTCAACCGGCACAAACTGTCACATTCGGGCGAGAAACCGTACGCGTGTCCGGTGTGCGGGCTGCGCTTCAAACGCAAGGATAGGATGTCTTACCATGTGCGGTCTCACGACGGCTCGGTGGGTAAACCGTATGTCTGTCAAAGCTGCGGGAAAGGTTTCTCCAGGTGAGTGCAGTCATTTATAGATAAATTCATTACAATTAGAGCATTCGTTTATGTATTTGTGTCATAAATTGTGTGATTTTTTTTTGTAGGCCAGACCATCTGAATGGACATATTAAACAGGTTCACACCACAGAGAGACCTCACAAGTGTCAGGTGAGAAATACTAAACTTTATGTACTTACACATACTGGTAAAAAATTTATAGCCTGAATGCACTGTTAGTCACTTTGGATAAAAGCGTCTGCTAAATGCATAAATTATTATTATTATGTACTTATGTTGTTTCAAATGTGTATGACTTTTTTTCAAAAAGTGAATTTCTGGAATCATATTCCAGTTACTCTTTTCCATATATTGAAAGTGACTGAGGACTGTCATACTCCAAAATGACAAAAAGCACCATAAAGTACAATAAACATGGTCCATACAAATTATGAAGCCATATGAAGTTTTGTGTGAGAAACAGACATGGGACCAGTTGCATAAACATAGCCAATATCTTAAGACCGTGTCTTAAGAACGTCTCCGGTTACGTACGTAACCTCGGTTCCCTGAAAGGAGGGAACATGATAGGGAACTAGTTTGACTAACTAGCAGGTATCCAAGCGATAATCAGTCTTAATTTTTGGATTCAAATTAGACAAATCTACCTTTTTATATAACTGACTTTAAAATATTTTGACCAGTCTTGCAGAAAATGTTAGATGACTTAAGACTAGTCCAAGCAATATATGCAACCACCCCCTGTATTTTAATGTTTTTCACTTAAAATCTTGGCACGTGAGCAAACGTTTTTTCAGTGAATTTAATTAATCGTTTTTTGAATCTTTTGAATGAATCAGTTGCTGCAGTTCACAAATTTGGTCTCACTTGCTGCGTCCTCATTCTCATGCTATTCATCCTAAATAATATTCCATTTTAGAATTAGTGTGTTCCTAATCGTAGTATGTTGAAATTAGTATTCCAAAGGTACCCTGATACATAAATTAAATGAACTTAAATGTGGAGTGTGTACATATGAGGACATTTATAAGACTGACAGGCCATTTTACAGTGACAGGATGCAAGTAACAATTTGACAGAGTGGTCCATTAAAGACGCAGTTATGACCTGATGGTAGTATTTCCCAAAACCTGTCTACTCTACTCTAAGTTGGTGAATTAAGATGCAGCAAATGACTCATTCACAAACCAGATTGATCAGGTTCGTTTAACTTGTAGTTATTATCAAGCTACAGTGGGTTTACTGGGTGAAATAGCTGTTGTGTGTCATATCTGTTTTTTGGAGCATGCGCACAACAGTCAGGCCAACTGTAGTCTGATTGACATGTATACATGCTGGACAAAGCCAAAGTACAGTTGAATTATCTGTTAGTCTGTTAGTTTAACTTTGCAAAAACCTGACTGGCACGATTTTAGACAGACTGAAATACAACTTTTAAAGTGCATGTAAAAACACTGGTGGTCACAGTGGTTAGCAGTTTGCTGCAGGGGATGAATATCAGTAAATAATGACTTAAAGTCGGCATGAAACTTGCAATTATCTTTTCTACCCTACTGTGACATATATACGAGTACAACAACTTCTCGAACAAGAAAAATGGAGGGTGGGACTTGATTTTATCTTTTGAACATTGACTGTGCTAATGTTTTTGATTAAAAATTACAAGGGTGGGCTACATGAATGTAAAAAAGTGATGTGCACAGATGAATCATTTATAATAAACACTGCAATATTCCGTTGAAAAAATTGGAATTTTAAATTCATGGTGACATAAAATTTGTGTTGGTTCTTCACTCAAAGCTACAATATAATTTGGCTCCAAAATATTTGTAATATGTAACACACAAGTCATATTGACCACTTTTAGGATGGGATTAGCCTTTAATGATGCCTTTTTATTGTTTTGGATGTTGTTTGCATTCGTGGAAAAGTCTTCGGGGGAAGTCGTGGCCTAATGGTTAGAGAGTCGGACTCGTAACCCAAATGTTGCGGGTTCGAGTCTCGTACCGGCAGGGATTGTAGGTGGGGGGAGTGAATGTACAGCATTCTCTTCCACCTTCAATACCACGACTGAGGTGCCCTTGAGCTAGGCACTGAACCCCCAACTGCTCCCCGGGCGCCGCAGCATAAATGGCTGCCCACTGCTCCGGGTGTGTGTTCACTGCTGTGTGTGTGCACTTTGGATGGGTTAAATGCAGAGCACTAATTCCAAGTATGGGTCACCATACTTGGCCACATGTCACATGTCACGTCACGTCATTCACATTCATTATATGTAGAAGATTGAAATGTAAATATTTGAGTGAGCTCCTCCATTAAATCAACCTTCTGTTTGTGATAACACTCCAAAAAATGATCTCTCAGAAAATGCTTCTAAACCATATCTTGAAATGTCTCAGATTTGCAACGCATCCTTCGCAACACGAGATCGCCTGAGGTCACACCTGGCATGCCATGAAGATAAGATACCATGTCAAGTGTGTGGGAAATTCCTCCGGGCTGCCTACATGACCGACCACTTGAAAAAACACAGTGAAGGACCTCATAACTACTGTGGAATATGCAACAAAGGTACTGGTCAAACATGCATTTAAATTAACTAATGTTTCAAAAGCTTATATAGACAGCAGAACTTGTGCTGTGAATTTGTACGAGATTCCCAGCTAATGATCCATGTTTTTATTGCCAATGACACCATCCTTAGTAAGTTAGTTTAGGCTTATTTATAAATGCAGTAAACTGTCTTAAGGGGAAAAGGCTCAAGTTTTAAACAGCAGTACTGAAAAGGTTTGTGGCTTGTACTTTATATTTTTCAAAGCCATAGAATAATCTTTTGCTTAATAAGACTGAGTATTGTTCTGCTTTTAGTTTTATTGTTTTTATTTGTTTTTCCTACTTGTTCTTCCGATGGTCTCAGGTTTTTCTACTGCATCCTACTTAAAGGTGCACATAAAAACGCACCACAGCTCGTCCATGCTCCCTTCCTCTGCAGCACATCAGTTCCCTGAACCACGCACCAACAGACCACAGACACACAACGGCGCCCCCTACCACTCAGGATGCCAGTGCGCAGTGGAAGGCAAGCAAGCCTCTCCCCACAGCATCAAATTGTTGCTCACTCACTTGCTGTCTTTTTCACTGCTGCTAATCAGATGCTGCATCTGCTTGCATAAAAACTCACCCGCAAACACAGATTGTAGCGCTGCGCATCTTTCATTTATTGCAGCATAACGTGCAGGGACTCAAGGTTATGTTGTTTAGAATTTGGCTGTTCTGCTCTATATCACACCATCTTTCAGGACTTTTCTCTCAGTGGATGAGAAAGGATGTTTGTTGCTGAAAGTATGGGTTGTGTTTCACTTTTTAAGAGGAATGTTAAGGGATGAGTTTCTTTAGCTCAGCTAGTAGAGTTAGAGAGCAAAACGGATACCAAAATGCGCAATTGTAATGAACTTTTGTATGACTGATGAAGTATTGCATATGTAGAGTTGTAATTTTGTAAACTTTAGGGTTTTTGATTATAATGGACTGCTGCCAGATGTAAATTCTAAGAACGTTATTCAAAATATTCAAGCTTCTTTTTAAAGACATTATTTGACTTACAGGAAAAATACTAAAAGGAGACTAAAAAGATTCACTTTTAAAAGGAATAGTTCACCCAAAAACGAAAATTTGCTGAAAATGTATTCACCCTTAGGCCAAGATGTAGATGAGTTTGTTTGTTCATTGGAACAGATCTGGAGAAATGTAGCATTACTTCACTTGCTCACCAATGAATCCTCTGCAGTGCAGCTGATAAAAGCATCTCAATAATCCACAAGTAATCCACACGACACCAGTCCATCAGTTAACATCTAGTGAAGTAAAAACTGTGTGTTTCAAATCCATTATTAAGGCATTTTAACTTTAAACCATCACTTCTGGCCAAAATACAAGTCCATAATCTATAATAATGCTTAGTCTGGATTACTTATTATGATGTTTTCATTAGCTGTTTGGGCTCTAATTCTGATGGCACCCATTCAATGCAGAGGATCCATTGGTGAGCAAGTTTCTCCAGATCTGTTCCAATGAACAAACAAACTTGGAAATTTTCATTTTTGGGTGAACTATTACTTCAGGTTTCGTCAGTAGTCTTGATTTAAATAAACTGAATTTAGAGATACAATTGATTTAAGTCATGAGTTAAATAATAGTTGCAGCCCTATCAATCAGCTTTGTCTGCTAGTCACTTACATTGCTGCTGACCAATTTAGCATGGCCATGTGTCCATTCTGTGTGGCTTACTCTCATCTCCATCAAGTGCTGGCATAATGAAAGAGTTTTTGATCCTTCATTCATGCATGTCCACATAAGTGCACATGTACACGCTGTGCATTGTTTCTGTGGATTTAATGGACCTTTTTCAAACAATTATTGCCATAAAATCCAGCAGCTTGTGATTGGGAATGTCTTTATTGGACATGATGGGAAACAATATGGAGACAGCATTTTTTTTTTCTAAAGGACTGTGTTCTAGAATCTTTCCATGATTCCTTCGTAATGGAGACGCCAAGAATTATTCAAATTAAATGTTTTTCTTGTTTCAAGTGGGTTAATAGGCAAAACTTAATGCATAAATACATCAGAAAGGCAGCATTAACTTTACATCAGTACAGAATTGTCATTACAGTATCACTCCAACAGTATCATTGAGCTGCTGGCTTGGCATGTAATGAAAGAAAAAGATTCATTCATTTAAAAGTTATTTTTGTCATCTTAGCTTTGAACAAACAATTTTCATAATTTTTTATGGTTTCTGAACTGATGTGAAGCTAGTGGTCATCTGACTGTATTGACTGCGAATTGTCCCCCTTGGCCTCTCTGTCTGTTCCTCTATCCATATCTCTTACCTCTTGGGGCGGTTACTGGCGGTGTAGACCTTTGCACCAGTCGCCGGCTCCTGGTTACCTTTCCCGAGACAGAGGGGTCTTTTCGGGGGCTAACTGGGCCAGTTCTACCCCAGCCCGTCCCTCCAGCCCTGGGCCTGCAGCCTGAGCTGCTTCTGGGCAAGCCAGGTCCAACTCCCTATTTCTGGGAGTGCCGCTCTTCTGGAGCACCAGGGTTTCCACTTCATGGACCTCTTACAGGTCAGTACGGGCTGTTTGGAGGGTGGCAATGTGGTGAGCCAAAGAACTGAGGATGTCTGGATGCTGTAACCTATAAGTCTGGTGCAAATATCTCCTAAGCACAGTTGACTTTTACAAGATAAGTAAAATATTGGTCTGATTTAAGTTCTTACATAATTGGCTCGTCAGTATTTTGCTCATGCTTTTGTCTGGTGGTTCTCAGTGCTGCTTGATTTTCATCTGTTTGCTTTAACAGCACCCACTTCTGACCTCTTTTGTTTTTCGTAGTTTATACTTTGGAAGAACTGGACTGTATTTAATCATAGTTCTAGTTCATAAAATGCCCTGTAGCCAACTGGAGTTTAAATTATAATTATATAATTATATTCTGAGTACAAAATAGTGGAATAGAGTTAAAGAGCCTGGAACTCTAGACCCTTGGTACTCAATGTGTTGCTATGGAGATTCAATGTGTGACTCTTTAATGACAGTGTTGTAGCACAAGTTCTCATTTTTCCCTAATAAGGTGCTTCTTAGCCAATCAGAAATTATCTTTTGGTCTCATGCTCTGAAGTGTCGCTTTGTTGTTAGCAGCTAGGAGACCTACTTAGCTAGTTCAGGCTAAATTTCAATAATATACATGTGGGAAAAAAGCACTAAAAAATAGTAAAGAATTGGGACAAAATTTTTCGTGGTTGTTGATTGGTATGGGGAAAGTGTCTACTTTGTGGCGAAGAAGTCTCAACATTTTTAAAGGGATAGTTTGCTTAAAAATGAAAATTGTCTTCATTTACTCACCTCCATGTTGTTCCAAAACTGTTTGGCTTTATTTCTTTTGTGGAACATAAAAGAAGAAATTGAGATTTTCTTCCCTATACAATATAAATCAATGGGCTCCAATGTTGTTTGGTTCCCAGAGTTCTTCAAAATATCTTCTATGGTGTTCCATGGAAGGAAGAAGTTCATACAGGTTTTGAACAACTTGAGGGTGAGTAAATAATGACCGAAATGATGAAATCTTGAAAACAAAAGGAATTAGTCATTTTTGCTTCCAAACTAAAGTTAAGTGCCACTGCTGTAGAGCCTAGAGGTACTCAGTGGACTGAGTAATCTGAATCTGAATTATTTTTCCTTTAGGTGCTGGACACAGTAGGATGCAGTTTATTGTTTATATAGGATGCACTTATTTCTCTTTCTTAACCAAAGTATAATAGCACAAAAAATTAGACAAGCCACAATATAATGTTCAGTGATAGCCAAGCTGTTTTTATATTGAAACAGGTTTACACAAGTAGTTGTTGTGGTCATGAGGGTTCAGGTATAAAGGAAATCATTTTATTTTTAGATATGTTGCTAAATGTGAGGCTCCTTCTCTCTTCCTATATATCTCTCTGTCCCCCTCCTTCCCTGATATCCCCTTCCCCACTCTGTGTTTACCTCAGACGGGCAGGAGAATGCTGGGAAATGCCCCCATCAGGATTCTGATGGATCGGATGCAGTTTTTGGTGACCTTTCCAACGGAACGGACCTCAAAGCTGAACATAAAGTTGAAGGAGAAGAAATGGAGGTGACATCTTTCATCTTCAATGGCCAACCTGAGGATGCAGTGACCTCGCCGGGGGGATCCAAAAACATCCAAAAAATAGACCAAGAAAAGAAGTTTGCATGCGGCGATTGCGGCCAGACCTTCCGCACAAAGTCTTACCTCAACAAGCACCATCACCGGGTTCATAAGAAACGTGCTGCAGCCGGGTCCGGTCTCGGTGATCTCGGCTCACCCTTTTCCCCCCAACAAAATATGTCACTTCTTGAATCCTTTGGTTTTCAGATCGTCCAGTCAGCCTTTGCCTCCTCACTAGTGGACTCTGAGATGGGCAGCAGTGGAATTGGTTTAGGGGAGAAATGACCCCTTTGAGATACAGACATTTCTTATAACCTTTTTGGATAACCAAACGTTTTATAACTGCGAGTTTAGTCTGTTGTCTCATACTCTTTGACGCCATATGTAGACTACTTTTTT
>NW_015657498.1:282825-286100 GCF_001515625.1 Sinocyclocheilus rhinocerous
TTTTTTTTTGCTTTTATTACTATTGAAATTAATGTTAATGTTTTGACTTTGCCATCATGGATGCCATCTTGGTGTGAAGCAGCTAATCTGTTTATTCCACTTTGGACAAATCCTCAATTTCATTGGTCTATCCTGAAAAAAAAAATCATATTACTTTTGACATGTATGTGTATCACGTGTCTCTCAGCTTCCAGATGGTGGATTGAGGATGATGTTTGCTTTAAAAGACAAACTGATGCCCCAAACTTTTTTAGAATGTACCTCTAGTTTATTTGTGCCCAGACTTACCTCACCAAGAAGCATAGCAAGCCTTACAATTTTAACAAAATCTAAACAAACAATAGTTTTCACAATCAGAAAACATTGAGTCATTTGCGCAACTGTTGTAGTCCAATGACCTTTAACCTACAGCAACTAGTCATAACATTGAAATGTTTTTCTCTTTTGCTGTAGGAATTACTTTGACAAATATTTAAATGAATTTAAATCCTTAAACTTCAGGCCAAATAATGGCCGTTATCTCTGTAATTTTTTGTGGTGTTTCTTTGTTTATCGTTGGTAGTTTTGAGACCGATTGTTTTGGGTCACAAAAAGTATGTCAGTTTTTAATGTCCAACAGGGACCAATTTCAGGTTTCACTGTAAGATATAGCAAGAAGCAAAGAATATATTTTATTAACTTATTGATACCGGTGTCCAACTCTCCTTTATGAAAAGGTATATATTGAGTTTTGTTGCGACGTGCTATTTTCTTGAATCATGCAGCCGTGAGAATGATGACATTTATGTATGAGTACACATATGTATGCTGCAGTCTCTCCAATGTCCTTTATCTCTAGAATGTAATATAAACAGAGGGCTTTGTAAACTTTTTTTAATATATCAAGAGTTTTTCTAAGTGGTTCAGTACATTCCTGCATAACTTAAAGTCTTGTCACTATACATGACATGTAACATTCATATATATATAAAACAAATATGTATATATGTATGGCCAATTATATTAGTTTATGTAAACGGGGTCCTTGTATATAGATATTTTCCTTGGCCTTGTTAAATGAATGGATTTTTTTTTCTTTCTTGGAAGAGTAAGTTTTAAAAGAATTGTTTTAAGTTGATACTGACAAATCCATCATTTTGTTGTGTCTTTATTATTATGCAAGTATTTGAGTGTGTGTCTAGTGTTACCCTGTTCTCTTATTCTAAATGCAGTGTTAATGCTGGTTTCTTTTCTTTTTATTTTGCCCTGCAGGTTATTAGTATAGTGTACCGTAAATGTATTTGAAATGGCCGTTTTTACAATGTTGTAGAGGTGTTGCAAGCGGTCACTCATGATGGAAGCTATCAATGACATAATGTACACAAAAAAATCTTTATTTTATTACCATATGTACTTGTTCGATTTAATGTTTTCATGTGCAGCCGTAAAATCTGAAGCGGACTGATCTGAGCATTGGAAAACCTGCAGTTTTTTTTTTTGCTTCAGCTTACTTATTTGACTAATCATTGCTAATATAAGCTCATAACATCTGTTAATCGATTGCAATTTTATGCTTCTAATAGTAACAATCATTGTCTGCCCAGTAAATGCGATTTGAATATTTGCAGCCCTTATTTATTTATAAATTTTAAGTTGTAGGGAATTGGTCTGTTATTTTTATTGTTGTTGTTTGTCTTGTATTGTGTTCTGGCTTATTACATCACTGGAGACATTTGTTTGTTTGTTTTCTTGCTTATGTATTTGTATATTTGTATGTTGCAAAGTGCCTTCCCAGTACTGATTGTGAACAGCGATGGGTAGGAAAAATCTGTCATTTAAAGGACCTATCTTATAAAAACCATATACAAACAGAGTTGCATTGACATGTTTGTATAAAGACATGCACATAGAAAGGTGTACATTTGTATGTTTGGTATTCTACTTTTTTTGTTTTCTGACAAAATGTTGTTTCTCTGCAATTTATGTCACAACGTTGATCAATTTTTGGACATTTTGGATATAAGCATTCTTTTCTATTGATGTTTGTTTTTGTACACTGTTTTTTGTGTCTCTGTCTATTTGGCACAGAGGATGGGTATAAAATAAAATTGTATTTGAGAATTTTCTTGTGATGAGCACTTCAGAACACATTGTACATCTTATTTCTGGTTATTTTGCGGTAAAAAATGTGACTTTGGCAATCTTCTGTGAAAACAATAGTGTAGGTTTTCATTATTTCATACTTGACTGGTGAAACTGATCCAATCATAACATATACATTATATATGTATAAGATTATTAAGTGAGGATGATTTGGTAAGAAGGCCAAAATATAGCAGAAAACCAAAATTATGCTTTTCATTAGTGCTAATATTGTGCATACCTTCACATGCATGCATGACTCTTTGAATAGACATGAGTGCTGCCATGATGAGTATTCTAAAGCCAATCTGTTTCCTGCTCTGATTGATAGTCAACATTATAAAGAAACTCAAGTAAAAATGACTAGAGGCACAAAATATTTTCTAAAGATTCCAAAAGAGGTAATCCATTCTTCTTTTGAAATAATACATTTATAAAGCACAGATTCAAGGTTTAAGGCATCAGTGACTATGGCGGTTTTTGCTTCATTAATGAACCACATCTATTTATGCATATTTTTTTCACTGAACAATTCCAGCCTCATACGTCTCTGAAACAAACTAACCACACACCATATTCTCATTTTATTTATGTGCGATATTGCATAATGCGGTACAGCACTCCTTATTTTGTGTTTCCATTTGTATTAAATAGTCGGGCAGCAGAAAAGTAGAAAATGCACAGGAAATGCAGAAAGTCACACTTACTGAGATTTGAAATGTTGGAAATTTAACTTGAGCAGTGTGGACCAGGGTTGAAGTGCTATGGATGAATAAATAAACTATTTAAATTAATCCTTAATTTTTTATGAAAACAGAAATGTATTTAAACCAAGCAGTTTACTTCATTCAGTTGGATATAATCCTAAAAAAAAAAAAAATTGCCAAAAGGAACACCTGAAACACTTTTAACACAATTATAACTTCTCTCAACCCTTGGCCCCGCAATACAACTTGGTGGAGGTTCACCAGAGGACTAAGGTAAATTATATGGGTACTTACATTCAGTGTGAGGCCTTACTAGTTGTCAACCCAAAACAATAATCAACTTTGGTTAGACCCAGTGTAACCAGTGCTTATGGAATTTTTAAAAAATATATATACAGTATATATATATATATTAATATATACAGTATATATATATATATATATATA
>NW_015657498.1:286581-318472 GCF_001515625.1 Sinocyclocheilus rhinocerous
TGCAATAATGTGCAAGTTTCTGTTTTATTAAAAAAAAAAAGTTTTTAGACTGTCACAATTTACCTAAACATGACAGATAAAATAGGCCGCCGTATTAAACTAAAGTGTTTGAATACGCAAAGGCTAATGGAATTAAAGGGTTTTCTAAAATAAAAAAGAAAGCAGTCTATTATGCTACTGGTTACGTTTTAAAAAAGAAACCATGCTGAGAATCACACAACCTGAAGCCCCTTTCAAAAACATGGAAGAATATGGAAGTGTGTTAGACACGTACACAGTTGGATTCAAATGTGCACACACAAAAGCAATCACATCACAGAGGAAACTGTGTTATTGTGTACCGCATATTGTACATTGCACTTCTGTTGAAGTGTTACAATTATTTACATGTTTGCACTTCTGTTGAAGTGTTTTAATACTTTAAATGTATGTACTTCTGTTGAAGTGTTTAACTTCCTTAAATTTGCAATTCTGGTGTTTTAATTATTTATGATAATTACAATGATGAAAATATATTATAAAGGAATTCACTATTAGTGGCACAATCCACTAGTATACATCCATAATTGGTATAAAGCAATAATTTTATATTTTAAAATTTCTATAAAAAAAATTGTATGTCCCATCATAAGCAAATGTATTACATAAGCACAAACTTGCTGAAAATGTATCCCATTTTACCTGGAAAAATGCATGTAGAATAAAAATGGATACTTTAAGAAACCATTTGTTTAAAACATTAACAGTGTATGTAGAATATATTTATTCGTATTTAACACAGTTTACCAAAAAGTGTTCCACTTTTGCTCACTTCACCCTAATTTTAATAGCTAACCCACACAATAACCAAATACCAAGTATTAGTGTATTAGTATTTTTTAACAAAATTAACAACATCAGTATTAACTGTGATGTATGAGGATAACACGTGAAGGTCTGTAGCTTTTTAACAGCCCAGTCCAGTACAAAACTACATTAAATGAGTCAGCTTGGTAACTGGCGACCTAAAACAGTATGTCCCTTTAAAGTTGGCAGAACTTTAGGTATGTTTGCCCATTTGTGCAGATAATCTTGCAGAAATAAGCAACAGATTTAGTAGAATAGTCTTGTTAATCTGTTCTAAACACCAGCCAGAATCATGTGTTCACTATGAACTAAAGCTCTCTGTTGCCATAGAAAATATTCAGGGGTTCACCACTGTAAGAGTGTTGCGGAGTCACACTGAACTTAAGGAGAAACGTTCAGCAGAATTGTTATAACTGCACACCCTCAATGACCCTGCCAAAGTCAACTTACCCAAGTGTTATCTTAAACCATCTCCTGTTTCAAATGTACTAACAAAACTACAAAAAAATTTTGTTTTTCTTACCTGATGGGAATCATGGTAAAGGGAGCCACAGAGCACTTCCTTTCATTCATTTCTAAGCAGTTAGGTCTATGGTTAGCAATATATATTTTTAATTAATGTGAGATGGTAATGCATGATTAATGGATGAATCAAGTAAGCAAAGCAAGCCGATCTAGTGATGCAGAATATAAAATTTAATCAGCAAGTAATGCATGTACAAAGAAACATGACAAGATGTAATATTGCTGTGTGGTGAAGAACAATTAAGGCATCATTTTAAAGACATTATTCTAAAACATATTAATTTAGTTGGTGAGAATTTTTAACACTCTATAAAGCAGTGGAGTGAAAGATTTCCCCTAGATGGTGAATGTTTTCCTTCTGGATCCATCTTCACCTGTCCATGGTAGTTGAGTCTGTAAAACTCTTTAGTGATTATCGATATAGGGTCTTTCCCTTGGTTTCAGGTAGAACCATCTGAATATATGAAGCAGTCAGGAGGCAGACAGCCCCAAATGGCACAAAGCAATACCGTCCTAAACCGCTCTGCAAAAAACACATACAGAGGACATTCAGAAGAGAAAGAAATCCTGTTCTTAATGGGTATTTTGTCAAATTTCCAGTTAAAATATCTAAAAATCATTTAAACACAAAAAATTTACTTAGCATTTATCTTAACGTTAGATATTAAGACTTTTTTTCAAGTTCTCACCACAAGGAAAGGGAAGATCATCCCAATAATGAAGAGGTTCAGCCACATTAGAGAGCCAGTGGCCATGTAGGCGGCAGGATGGGTTGTCTGGTTAAAAATCTCTGTTGGGAGGATTCCAGTCACTCCAGCTACCGTATGAAGAAAAGGAACACAGTGTTGATAAATGTCCAACCGCAGTATGAAATAACATTAGGGTGTTGTAATTTACCTGGTCCCATGCCAAAGCTGAGAATGTAGGTGAAGATGCAGGTCATGCTCAGGTACACTCTTAAAAATAAAGGTGCTTCAAAAGGTTCTTCAAGCAATGCCACAGAAGAACCATTTTTGGTTCCACAAAAAACCATTCAGTCAAAGGTTCTTTAAAGAACCATCTCTTTCTTACCTTTTTATAATCTGAAGAACCTTCTTTCGCCCCAAAGAACCTTTTGTGAAACAGAAAGGTTCTTCAGATGTTAAAGGTTCTTTATGGAACCATTTAGACAAAAAGGTTCTTCTATGGCATCGTGAAGCACCTTTATTTTTAAGAGTGTAAGGCATCCAGGTAACCATATTCTATTGGGTGAAAGGTAAAACCATAAGTAAAAGTCATAGTTAACCAAAGATGATGTCCATTCAGCTGAACACTCTAGATGACAATGAAGTTAAAGTTGGACATTATGTGTCCACTTTGAGGTTAGACATTAGCTTGTACATATCCTTCCACGTGACTATGTGTGTGTTGGTAAAGGGAAAAAGGGGTAATACGACACTGAATAATACACACCTCAAGTGAAAGAGACGCAGTGAAGACTACAGCCCATCCTGCCATGAGAACAAAGCCGCCCATCAACATCAGCCTCCTACCCAACCTTTCTATCAACAGGTTCTGAACACACACAGATTTAAAATTCATGTGTAACCATGTCATTCTAAACAGAAATTATTCTGTATTTAGCCTAAATCAGCCTAGCATTCAGGGTGCATTAATTCACTCACACTATGCAAGTGGGTCAAAGGATTGCCTGGATAGTTCTGGGACAGCTACATAATCGATAACAGATTAATGGAAGACTCACACACAGAATGCAAGCGGTGAATTCACACATCCCAGTGCCAGTGGTCACATATTGGATCTGTCCTGCAGATATACCCGCTTCTTGGAATATAAATGATGCATAGAAGTAAATCTGAGGATTGAAAGAAAAAGGTCCTTAATCTTTTGGATTTCTGAGTGTGCAAAACACACACACACACACACCAGCACTAACACTTGAAATCCTTCTGAAGCATTTTGAGTTATGTAAAAAAAAAAGTGTTAAGTACAGGAGAGATTTATCAAAGCATTATGAAAGGCAAGTCAGTAAGTCATTTGCTGTTTTAGTTTCCTCATTTAATTTACAGAAAAAGATTCAAATAGGTTTTTCAAATGTGGTTTTTAACAGCTAACAGTTAACCACAAATGTTGAATAACTGAAGGGAATTTACTAAATAAATGTTTCTTTTATCACAATATTAGAAGTGAATATATAATATTAATATGCACCATTTTTAAAGATAAAAATTCTGTACATTATGGACAGAGGCAGGGTCTCACCGAGTCATTACCGCACAGTTGCATGGCACTGCTCAGGACCGCCACAGTGATGAGCTGCCAGCGAACGCTGCGGTCAGTGAAGAGCTCCCACGGCTGTTTGGCACGCTCTATCTTAGTTTCATTCTGTTCCTGCAGAATCTCATCCAGCTCTTCTCTCTGCACCTCACAGCCTCGCAGACGCTGCAGTGCTGTGGAACAAACATGATTCATGTGTATAATCATGTGTGAGAATTACATGCACATTTCCAAAATATCAGAGATGACAATGAAATAATTAAAGAGAAAAATTTACATTTTGTCATTATTTACTCGCCTTCATGTCATTCCAAACATGTATGATTTACTTTCTTTTGTGAAACACAATATGAGTTATCTAACATATTGAACCCTTTTTTTCCAATGCAAAAGAAGTGAATGGTTTACTTTCATTATATGTCCAAAAGCAGCTTTGACATTCAGGGAAAGAACTTGAATTATCCCATTAAAAGTGGAGGTTATTAAAGTACATATAATGTTGCTTTATCTGTACACTCTTAAAAATAAAGGTTCCCCAAAGAACCTTTCAGTGAGTAGCTCTTAAAAGAATAATTTCCCCCCTTACTTTTTAATAATCTAAAGAAGCTTTTTCCACTATAAAGACACTTTTGTGCATTTGAAAGGTTCCATGGATGTTAAAAGGTTCTTCATGGAACCATAGATGCCAAAAAAGAACCTTAACTTTTTAAGAGTGTAAGGTTCAGTGAGGCTATCGTACTCTGTATTGCAAAGAATATAGCAATATACAGTATAACTGCAACCAATGCTGAAAAATTCAGGTTCTAATACCCATTAGGCAGGCCTCTTTGTCTCCACAGTCAATGAGGAGGTAGTGGGGACTTTCTGGAAACCAGGGCAAGGTGAGGAGTTGGATGAGGCCTGGGATAGCATTACTAGCAAATAAGTACTGCCAACACGGCTCACTACCTAACAACTCTCTGAACAAATACATTTAAAAATCAGCCATTTCAGTCATGCTTGTATATTTAATTTGGGCAAAAAAAAGATAACATTGGCATGTTATGAAATTCTGTACAAAATATCCAATTTTAAATGCACCTTATAAAGTACTCATTAAATAAAAAATTGACTTCACATCACATGGGGAAATTGTAATCGTTCTCGTGAACTGCTTCGCAAGGACTCCATGAAATATTTCACATACCTCAGACTGACCACCTGTCCCAACACCAGTCCAAAAGAAGTGAAAAGACAGCTGAGGACAGGGACACAGCCCCTCGTAAGTGCTTTGGTGCACTCTCACCAAAATACATGGGCTGTACATTCATACTGATGCCAGAATATAAACAGAGAAGATGGTTTATAATAATACCAGGAAGAAACGAACAATCTCAATCTCAAAATATAAAGGGTTCATTAACGAAATTGCATTTACAGGTAATATATATACACAGACAGTACCTGCATTTATGCAAACCAAAAATCTGGAGATGATAATCATCTCAAATGACTTTGCTGTTCGGCTCAGCAATGCAAGCAGTGAACTTGATAAGAGAAAGACATTGTTCAGCAACGTAGTCTTCTTCCTTGGAAAAGAGAACATAACAGGGCATAAAATAAAGATTTATTACTTATTTAAAGTTCACTCATTTTTAAATTTAAATCATATTTAAATAAGTCTAATTAAAGATAAATAAAACAATTTGTATGAAACATGAACTTTAACATTATACTGTATAACAACAAGATTAACTGTACCTCCCGAAACGTACAGACACTGGCCCTGCTATCAGGGCCCCAATAAAGTCGCCCAGTGAGAAAATGGAAACGATAAAGGTCCATATCAGTGTGACCTCATAAACCCCCAACTGTATTCACCATCGCTCCAGAAATGTCTCATTGACAAAGTGAATGAACTGCAGGAAGGAACACAGAACAGAAAACGGGTAATTGGCCTTAACAGACAAAGAGACTACTAATATGACATAAATGTAAACATTTTTACTCTTTCACAAACACAAAGCCAATGAAACACTTACAACAGCTGGTGCATTCATTATGGCCAGATTGTATCCATATTGTAGAGTTCCCCCAATAGCTGTAGAGGTCACCATTAATACTAAAATGTATGTATGACCCTGTTTAGGCAAATCAACTATAATGTTTACAAGCATTTAATGCACTTCTAGGCAACAAAACAAACAAATCAACTTCACAACAAAATAACTCCAATTAAATTATTAAATGACTATTAAACATTTAATTTCTAAGTGTCATCATATGATGTTATGTATGAACCTATAAAAGGGATTTTAAGTCCCTTGATGCGGTCAACAAATTAATTTTAAATGTATTTTTTTTAATAATATTTTATTAAAATGTCATTATTAGTCGCATTTATATGACTTTACAGTGAAACTCACAGCTATTTATTTAATTTAAAAACAAAAATCAGACTAATGAAAAATAACAGCAGCAATAGGACATAAACATTCTACCTTCTTCTCCTTTGTGGTCATGCTGTCCTCTTTATAGGTACTAATATTGCTTTGAGAAAAATAATCCAGAGGATAAAATCCAAGAATAGAGAAGGTAGTAATCAGTTTGTGCTCGCCATTAGATGAGACAGTAATGCTCTGAGAAAGGTGCGTTGAAAAGAGTTCGAGACTATGACAAACTTCTACGAATATTACAGCCAATAAGTAACCTCAGAATAGTTTAACCAACCACCCACTTGACTAGATAAAACAATGCTGTAAAAGATTTTCGAATTCTCTTGAGAACACCTGCTGAATTAAACTATACTGCTCCGTACAAACTATACGTTGGCACTGTGTCCACTTTAAAGTCCAAGTCCATTTAAAAGAAAATTCGATTATATTAAACTAGTTCAACTCCACCTATCGGAATATAAATATAACTGTAGGTACTGTAAAACAGAATATTTACATATTAATTTTTTTTTTAAATAAAAATTATTTTCAGCTTGTTTTACATTCAATCAACACATGTACTTAAGAAATATTTATGGTATCGCAGCATAGAACAGCAGTAATATATTAAGCCTATCCATTCATTCCATTAGGGGACAGCATAACATTATCATATTTTTGCACTCTTGAAGTTTGCACTCTAATGTTGAATTGCCAAAATAAATAAATAAAGAGTTTAAGGAATAGGTAAAAGCTTGGTTTATGGTTGACCTATGAGACAAATTAGCATTTAACACTTTGGATCAGCTAAGAAAATGCTTAAAGAGATGTTACATTTACATTTACATTACATTTAGTCATCACCTACCGCTTCTAAAGAAGTTACTGACCAATAATAAAAAACTGTATCACACACATTTTTAGTACACGTTTAACAATAAATAAAAAATTTAACTCACTCTGTAGGTTAGTTCTGAATATCAAAGCAATGTCAAAAAAATAAATATGCGTATTTAAAAAAAACTGAAAAATAGTTATGACATCACTTATATCGAAAAAAAAAATAGTTACAGAGGTTTAAACAAAATATGTTACAACACTCCCCGATCTCCAGCAATGCACGCCTCTCTTTAGCTCAGCCTCACACGCAGTGTTGCCAATTTAGCAATTTTGTTGCTAGATTTAGCAACTTTTCAGACTAGCCTAGCAACTTTTTCTTCCAAAAGCACCTAGCAACAAATGTAGCTATTTTTTAAAATGTATTTGGCAACATTTAGCAACTTTTGATAAGTGACTCAAACGATAAAAAAGGCACACATTTTCCATCTAAATTACACAAAAAGAGGAAACCAAAGGTGCCTAGCAGTACACAATTCACATGAATTAAGTTGGCCCGCGCGATGACATCGCGTCATTTAGCAACTTTTAGCAACAAATCAATCTTCCTTTAGCAACTTCCCCTAAAAATTAGTTGGCAACACTGCTCGAGCGCACGAACTACGCACACGCACGCACAACAGAAGGATGTCAGAGTGGAGAGGGTTCTGTGCTATGAGTGATTATTAGTAACGTGGTTTTGTAGTTAACAATGTTTTACCGCTTATCTTTATCATGATAGTGAATTAGAAAAAAATATATAGTTAGGGCTTTATATGACGTCAGTGGTAAGACGCCGTTGCTCAAGTTTGACGTCAAGTTCAAAATACCTGAATCGACGCATGGCGTCTTTTGTCGAGAAGGACACATGCAACTATGAAGAAAGACGCACACAGTTTAACTATGGAAGTCAGATTTCTAACCTCTGCAGCGGACTATCAATAATATTGGCCAATCCTAAGAATACGAGCGTGCCTTCCTTTAAGTTGGCAAAGGTGTTAAACGTTTTAATATAAGAGACGACGCTGCGAATCCTTCACCAACAAGTCACATAAACGCCTTATAATGATGTACCGTGCTTTTTGGGATACAATATTCCTTCTCACCGGTGAGTAAAAATATTTTATGTTGTGTTCATTCGATTTACTGGCATTATTTTTATTAAGTAAATAATAATATACATCAATTATTGAGGCACGAAAACAAAATATTAGGGTTAAACGTTGGAAATATTGCCCTTTACAAGAAAACAACATGTCGCCACATTTTTAATATAATATGAGAGAGAGAGTTTTAGCATAATAATTTGACAGCACTCTATAATCGTCAATATAAAAAACAATACTATTAGGGGAAGTATGTCAAGGGAGTCTCTCCTGACACCCACCGTTTCAGTCTCATCACCAGTAATGACAGACTTATTAGTAATGCCCAACATATAATAATTCTGCTTTGTTGTACAGCTTTTTAGCTTTATAGCATGAATAATGTGCTGTTAGTGTTTATCCAAGGCATTGAAGAAGCAGTGGTTTGCTGTCCTTTTTTGTCCAGCAGCTTCTTTGGCTCAGTAGTCTTGCTCCTGCCATTAACGAGGTTAACAGAGCTTAGTTTAAATATAGAGCTATTCTTTAGTGTCCATCTTTTATGGCTTTGTTTCTACAATGAAGGCAAGTTCTTAACTCAGCAAACAGTTTCAATGAGAGAAAGTCAGTAAAGTTTAATGAAGCAATTTTAAAAATCAGCAGGACATCATGTGTATTGTTGCTTTCTGTGCTTTTAATATTAAGCAAATGTTAATATGCATTACATCATGACTGGGTAATTTTAAACCTGCCCCAGGCAGGATGCTCTATGGTAAAGCACTGACATAACAGAACAACTTTCTGTATAGCTGGTTTGAAACGATGCGTGTTGTGAATGATGATAATTTTACAAATAAATTTGATTTGATTTGACTTAATGCCCCGTTAAGTAGTTACTTTTAATGACTAATTGTATCTGTACTGTAAGCAGCTGTTTTTGTTTTTCAAGGATATAGGCTAGGTTTCCAGTGATAAAGGTCCCATTATCTCAGTAAGTGATTTTGGTACAATGATGGTTAAAGAACGGTAGCTGCTAAGTTAAGAAAATCTTTAGAAGGAATATCCTTGCAAGGATAAGAAAGGGTTTCCTTAACTTAAAGGGCTAGGTCACCCAAAAATGCTAATTCTGTCATTATTTACTCACCCTCATCTTGGTCCAAAACTGTGTGACTTACTTTCTTTTATGGAACATGCGTGTAAATATTTTGAGAAATAGCTCAGTGTTTTTTTTTTTTTTTTTGTCCTTACAATGGATGAGTGGCCTTTACTTAAAAAGAGAATATAGTTTTTTATAGCTATCAATCTTTAAAAAAATCACATTTATCAATATTATTAGCGTTTAACATAAAATCGATTGAGAGGCCTTATGAAGTGTATTTATATAGTAACATTGTTTAATAGAATTAAACACGTTAAATTGACAGCCCAGTGTCAAAAATGTATTTTTTTCAAGAACTGATTGTTCTGCATCACTGTCTACTGCCTACATAAGCAGCTGCTTCCTAACCATCATGGAACCTTATGATTTGGAACACATATAGACAGCAACTTTAACCCCTATACAGATAGCTCTCTGCAAGGGTTTTCAGTAGTTTGGCATTAGCATTATTTTCCACTGAGCTCATTGCAATGCAACTCTACGCATATATGATGCCTTAAAACGCTATTTCTAGCTAACTTTTAGAGCAGAGCGATACATTTTGGGATTTGTGGTGGTTATGCCGTTTTCTGTAAATGTACGAGTGAATTAGGCACGCCATGACAACGATTCGTCCGGCAGTGTCTTACCTGTGTATGCGGAGAGATCCGCATCACAAATCCACTTTAATTTATCTTAACCCAGTCATTCCCTAGCAGCTCTTAAAATAGTCTGAAGGTCAGAAGTCAGTTACTCCCACTGATGTTCCAGGGCATTTTAATTGATCTCTGAGTCTAAAGCAAGAGGTTTTTAAGTAGCTATTTCTCATTTGCACTGGACGCCACTTAAGCCTTTTTCTCTCTAGTGTGTCATGCTGTTGTTCCGCTGTTTTCTCATTGCTGTAACGGTCATGAGTCTGGCAATTTTTGACTTTGTTGGATCCTCATTTTCACATTTGGGTAAGGTGTTCACAATACTAGATTTCACAGAGGCAGTAGCAGTGACATTTGAATAGTTTTGAACACCTCGTCCTAATCTACTTAGCTGTTCTCAACAATATTAGAGTTTCATTGTAGTGCTATTGTTTTTGAATATGTGCTTGCTGTGTTTGATTTGTAGGATCCCTTTTTACATATGGGCAGGTGCAAGAGAATTCTACCTCAACAACAACCATTGCAACCACCACAACAACAACTACCACCACTACCACAACAACCACCACCAGCACGACCACAACCACTACTACTTCACATGTCAAAAGTATGCTCTGTCTGCTTTTTCCTTTATGCTCAGCTCATTTTGGGTTTCATAGGCCTGAAATCCCATGTATATTTTTGAATTTGAGAATTCATATATTCCGTGAATATGGAATATATTAAATATTATACTGCAGCCTCGTAGAAATTAAAAAGATAATACAATTTCAAATATTTAATTTATATAAAATTAACAATATGTGTAATATGTGACTTGTGTAATAATTAGTTTGACGTCTTGAGGTTGTCAACTTTTTCTGAATGTTGAAGTCGACATTACATGAAAATTCACCCTATAAATATATTTTGTAAATGCATGTTATAGATCTTATTGTGAATGATTCATCCATGTATGTTTCCTTTTTTTTATTTTTTTTTTACTTTTTTGTCCTTGTAATGTTTAATCAAAGTGTCAGAACTTGATCTTCCCATGAAAATGACAGACCTCTCTCTGGTGATGTATCCTGCACCTCCAATCATTTTGTCTGCTTTAACACTGCCCCTCAACAATCAACTGCAATCGTGCATTCATTTTTCAGTGTAACGGCCACATCTCAAAATCTTATCAACAACGATGGATAGAACCAAGTCCACATCCTACATTTTTTTTCTTTTTCGATAATCCTTTACACTTAGATCTTTTGTTACTTCTGTTTCATCGCAACTTTAAGTACTTCCTTTCATTTTGTCCAATTCGTAAAAAAATGCTATAAACTTGATTTTTTTTTTCATAATGGAATCACACGTGGTATTTAGTAAGCTGCTAACACAAAGATAGAAGGTTTTAGCCATTGTCCATTACAATTTTCTGTTTTATTTATTGTACTGCAGACAGTTTTCATCCAATGTAAATAACTTCTGCAGACAAAGCTCACAATGATTAGAAACTGGAATCTGTCAATTTAAAGAAATCCCCTCAGATCTTGACCGGTAGTCCAGTCTAGCTTTTTCTTGTCTTACACCATGTCTGCTTATGTGCTCTCTTTAACTCAAAAGTGTGCCTTAGGGAGGATAGAGTCTGAAAAACTCTAAAGGGCTGTGATCTATATACAAAATCCTCTCATTCTGATTGGCTGAGAACTTCTTTTCTACCTTCCACTTCTTCAGTTCTTCAAAATATCACTAATTTGGCTCTAGCTTTGATGGTAATAAAGACTGGAAATGTAATATAAGTAGATAATTCTGTTTGTTTAAAGCGGGGTCATGTAGTAATCTTGTGTGATGTTCACAAATTTATGATGAACTGAGATACTGGGCAACAGTATTATTGGTCATCAGGCATAACATTTGCAAATACATTTTTAAGGAATTCTTGCATAGATCTTTATATTTTATCAAACAAGAAATTGTCATTTATGTCCATATTAAACCCAGATTCTCTTTATTTTGTTCTTTATTTTGTTTTGTTTGCATAAATTATAGAATTTATAGCAGCCGCTGTCCACTCTCACTTCGATGACTGCCCTGACTCCCATAGCCACTTCTGTTTTCATGGCACATGCCGCTTTCTCATACTGGAGGAAACACCTGCATGTGTGTAAGTTGTAAGATTGTCTTTTTTTCAAATTGAATAGTTTTTTTTCTATGTATATTTCCTGCATTCTGACATTCCCTAATCTGTTAACAATCTGCATGTTCACATTAGCCTTTTCAAATTTGATAATAAAGAACGGTCTGTTTTCAAGCAATCAAAACTGATCTGTATGTTCAAGCAGTCTTATGTTGCAATATATGTTTCAGTCGCTATAATGGTGGTTTTGTTTTACAAGAGCGGTGTACAACATGCTGTCAGAAGGTTGGAAATTTGTCTGAGAGTGCTCATAGAGACTTGAATAAGTGCCGTTTTATTTAATGCTGTCACTACTAGCATTGCTATGGCACTTTTTATATTAAATCAAATGCTGTGCATCTTGATCACTGAGAAAAAAAAAAGCCAGATTCCAGAAATCCTAATACTATGATTGTAGTTTGGGATTTTTATTTATTTTTTAATATAATTTGTATCTTTTTTTTCATATATTTTCATAGTCCTGGGCGATAAAACGGTATCGATATTTATCGACAGTACACCTTCTTCGATAACGATAGAAAAACTGTTCGATATAGCGCACGATATAGGCACGTGCTATGAGTGACGCAGACCGCACACACAAACACAAACACATGCTGAATTGAGTGCTGTGCCTGCCTGTGATGAGGAGATTTTGAATAATAAAAAAAGAATATTAGTCGAATTTAAAATAAACAGTTGCATTTGAATGCAAAAATAGTACAATCAAATGTTAGGTGTGCGTCAGGGAGCGTCATTATTGGAGCGCGAGATGCGGTGATGATGTTGTAAGTGAAGTTGTTGCATTTTAATGTTTGATAAGTCTAGCCCACCAGACGTGCAGTTGCTGCGTTATTCATTCAAAATATTAGAGAAATATAGTAGCTAAAAAAAAACCCGAAACCAAGCCATTCACACAGAACGCAAATTCAGCGCATTTTTTAGACCGACAAATATGCCTGCTGCTCTCACGTCTCACACAAGAGATGTATAGAAAGCCATGCAAAGTTAAAACAGTTTAAACTTCTATAAAACGCGTTACGAATTTGTGGAGGTTTATTCCGTTTCACTGCATCTCGTATGTTTTTAAAGGCAATCTGTGTGATGGGCGATTCAGCTCTTTGTATTAAGCAATGCATAAATACATGATGCTGTTTTGTTCATAATTGTTTATGCAATTTATGAAATTATGTTTGATTTATATGAGTTAATTTAGACGTAATGCACATTTTTCTTTTGTGAATCTATTTCACTATTTCTAGTTATTTCCTTTGCGTTGACAATTTAATGCGCTGCATTATTTTGCTCATTGCGCTCCCCTGTGGCTTCGGGAGACAAGCCAAAAGTTTAATTCAGACCTATTTAATCTGCATATAAAACATTAGAAATGAGATGTTTAATTTTTCTTTTGTGTTTGACTGTTAAAACAAAATATTTTTTGTTTGTCTCAATAAATTGGGTTAATTTAAAAATACAGTGGCTAAATTTAAACGCTTTTTTTCTATTGCTCTTTGTTTAAAAAAAAAAAAGGTTATAAAAATGTCAATAATTATCGATACCGAACGATATGAAACATTATATCGTTGATAAATTTTTTAGCTATATTGCCCAGCCCTATATTTTCATATAATAATGGGATTAAACAGCTAAACAATCTGACATGCATTTTGATTGCTGACTCACTTGGATAAATTCTTTTGGATAAATGCTTACAGCATCTTCGTTAAGCTGTCCTTGTCAAGACAAGAGTGTTTTGTCCTTTGCTATATTGTATTTCCGTGTATAAATCTGGCACAATAGCAGTATTCAACTCTGTGTTGGTGCTTGTGTCTAAGTTGGTATGAGTCCTCCTGTTGTCAGGGAATTTATTGTTTTTTCTATGTCCATATCCGTATGTAGTAGTTCACCACAAAAAGTCAAATAAATTTTAGTCAATTTGAATTTGATTGATATTATGAACATGATACTGGCAGATTCCTCATTTTGGAATGAAATGCTTTTACGAACATCTATTGAACATACTCATGTTTTGCAGTGCATATTTTCATTTTTGGCTTTAGTTTTATAAAGCTCCCTTTTCAATTATAATAAAAGTCACTCTTGTGCATGTTTGTGTAGATGTCATCCTGGCTTTATGGGTATGCGATGTGAACATGCAGACCTCTTGGCAGTGGTGGCGTCTAACCACAGGCAACAGACTGTGGCCACCATGCTGGTGTTGTGTGTGGTGGGCAGTGTTGTACTCATGCTGCTGTGCACGTTACTAAAGTGAGTATTATTCATTTAAATGTACTCATTTATCTGTATTTATTATTCTTTTTTTTAAAATAAAAATCACAGTAAAACAGTAATAATGTGAAATATGATTGCAATTTAAAAGAACTATTTTCTATTTTAATACATTTTAAAATGTAATTTATTACTGTGACAGCAAATATGTCATTACTCCAGTCTTCAGTGTCACATGATCCTTCAGAAATCATTCTAATATGCTAACTTAATGCTCAAGAAACATTTCTTATTATTATCAGTGTTGAAATCAATGTTGTGCTGCTTAATATTTTGTGGAAACTGTGATACACTATCATTCAAGAGTTTGGGTTAAATAATAATAAAAACAAATTTTTATAAAAAATGTTATTCAGCCAAGAAACATTAAATTTCTATTCTATTCCAAATAAATACTGTTCTTTTGAACTTTCTATTCATCAAAGAATCCTGAAAAAAAAAAAAAAACATTTTCGACAACAATATAAAGTAGCAAATAAAATTTTCAACATTGATAATAATAAAAACAATTATTATTAATTGGGCAACAATAAAAATTGAGCACAAAATCAGCATATTAGAATTTCTGCAATCATGTGACATACATTTACAGTACAAACAATGTTTGTATGTAGAACTGTATAAAAAGTATGATCTTTTTATAAGCATTTTAGAACGTAATATAATCTAATTACAAGTGCTTAATTTTTTTAATCTGATAATGAATTCTAGCATATGTCATAATTTCCCCAGAGCAGGTTATTTGTTTGGGTTTATTCTGTTAACTGTCTTTGTTGAATCAACTGTGCAATACAATTTTTGTGGAAGGAGAAAGAGGTCATTTGCAGACTTCACACATTGTCTTTCTAGTTGTTGGTGGAGACGGGGTGGTTGTGGGCGAGGTAACACCATTTCGTGTTGGTCGGAGAAGCCTAGGAGTATTCTGACTGGTGGGACATCCTGCTGTCACTCAGAAACAGGTATTCTGGTGCTATATTTCCATTTTTACACAACTTTTTGCTGAGCTGTAATGTCATGTGTTAAGTGTCATGCGGTGTCTAATTATGATCATCAATAGGGGGTGTTTGCATACTGAGACCAGCATATGTGTGAGGCCTTTAACTTTTAATGGCCTATGATTTGTCTTTGCTCAAGGGGGTTAAGCTGTTAGTTTAGCCATCTGTTGTCACTCTGTCCTAAGACTGTCAATGAACATGAGACTACTGTAATAGTTGGTCATGGTGAAACAAAGGCGAATAAACTTTTATTTTAAATGTGTAGGGCATTAAGTGTGTCAGTGCTTTCAATCGGTTCTTTTGTTTAACTCATAATCAAGCCTAATTAAGATACAAAGATTGAAATCTGCTGCCTTATTTTTTCTTTCAAGTTAATGTGAAAGATGTAAATGATAAACACTGCCAGTTTGGACACACCCACTTAATATTTACTGTTATTTTTAAAATGTAGAAAATAAAAATTATATATGTACACAATCATTCTTAGGTTTGGGGGGAATTTTTGAAAGAAGTCTCTTATGCTAATCATGCTGCTTTATTTAATCAAAAATACAGTAAAAACAGTAATATTATGAAATATTATTATAGTTTAAAATAATGGTTTTCTACTTTCATATATTTTAAAATGTAATTTAATTCTGTGATGCAAAGCTAAATTTTCCCATCTTCAGTGTCACATGATCCTTTAGAAATCATTCTAAATATGCTATTTTGGTGTTCAAGAAACATTTCTTATATCATCAGTGTTGAAAATAGTTGTGCTGCTTGATATTTTTTGTAGAAACCATTATACATTTTATGTTAGGTTTTTTGAAGAAAATACATTTATTTGATATAGAAATCTTTTGTAACAAATTTTAAATGTCTTTACTCTCTACTGTCTTTTGAACATTTTAATGCATTCTTCTGCAATAAAAGTATTAATTGCTTAAAAAAAAATTACTGATCTCAAACTTTTAAACAGTAAATAAAACAAATAATATTTTTCTCTTAAGAAAATCATTTGTAGAAACAATTTATATTTGTCTAGGTCAATCTTTATTTTAAGGTCCAATTCTCGTTATCAACAAACCATTAACTATGACTTTTGCCTCAATAAACTCCCAATTTGCTGCTTATTAATAGTTAGTAAGTTAGTTGTTAAGTTTAGGTATGGGCTAGGATTAGGGATGTAGAATATGGTCATGCAGAATAAGGCATTAATATGTGCTTTATAAGTATTCATAAACAGACAATATGTTAATAATAGGCATGCCAATAAGCAACTAGATAATAGTGAGAATTGATCACTATACTAAAGTGTTAACTTTGTCTACAAAACTATTTGAAAAAAAAATCCTTAAAAAGATAGTTCACCCAAAAATGAAAATTACCCCATGATTTACTCTCCCTCAAGCCATCCTAGGTGTATATGACTTTCTTCTTTCAGACAAATGCAATCGGAGTTATATTAAAAAATGTCCTGGCTCTTCTAAACTAAAATAATGGCAGTGAATGGTGGTCGAGATTTTGAAGCCCAAAAAAGTGCATCCATTCATCACAATCATAAAAAGTGCTCCACATAGCTCCAGGGGGTTAATAAAGGCCTTCTGAAATGAAGCGATGTGTTTGTTTCAGAAATATATCCATATTTAAAACTTTATTAACTTAATTTATAAAACTTTATTCAGCTTCGGTGAGAAGTGACGAACGCGGAAGCGCAGAGGAGAGAGCAAAACAAAACACCAGTCATGAATTAGAAGTACAAAACAAGGATTTGTAAAGAAAAATTTCAATATAAGCCAAGAGGAGACTGGTTTTGCTTTGCTGTAAACAAAGCTTGGTTCTCGCGAGACTAGCATATTCTCACCGGAGCTTACACTACACCTACTTCCTCGCCACTCTCTCGTAAATGTGTGTACGACAGTTAGCGGAAGCTTGAGATTACGGTTTATAAAATTTTAAATATGGATATATTTCTTACACAAACGCATCACTTCACTTCAGAAGGCCTTTATTAACCCCCAGTAATAGTGAGAATTGATCACTATACTAAAGTGTTAACTTTGTCTACAAAACTATTTGAAAAAAAAATCCTTAAAAAGATAGTTCACCCAAAAATGAAAATTACCCCATGATTTACTCTCCCTCAAGCCATCCTAGGTGTATATGACTTTCTTCTTTCAGACAAATGCAATCGGAGTTATATTAAAAAATGTCCTGGCTCTTCTAAACTAAAATAATGGCAGTGAATGGTGGTCGAGATTTTGAAGCCCAAAAAAGTGCATCCATTCATCACAATCATAAAAAGTGCTCCACATAGCTCCAGGGGGTTAATAAAGGCCTTCTGAAATGAAGCGATGTGTTTGTTTCAGAAATATATCCATATTTAAAACTTTATTAACTTAATTTATAAAACTTTATTCAGCTTCGGTGAGAAGTGACGAACGCGGAAGCGCAGAGGAGAGAGCAAAACAAAACACCAGTCAGTCATGAATAGTACAAAACAAGGATTTGTAAAGAAAAATTTCAATATAAGCCAAGAGGAGACTGGTTTTCCTTTGCTGTAAACAAAGCTTGGTTCTCGCGAGACTAGCATATTCTCACCGGAGCTTACACTACGCCTACTTCCTCGCCACTCTCTCGTAAATGTGTGTACGACAGTTAGCGGAAGCTTGAGATTACGGTTTATAAAATTTTAAATATGGATATATTTCTTACACAAACGCATCACTTCACTTCAGAAGGCCTTTATTAACCCCCCGGAGCCGTGTGGAGCACTTTTTATGATGCATGGACGTACTTTTTTAGGCTTCAAAATCTCGACCACCATTTACTGCCATTATAAAGTTTAGAAGAGCCAGGACATTTTTTAATATAACTCTGATTGCATTCGTCTGAAAGAAGAAAGTCGATAACACCTAGGATGGCTTGAGGGTGAGTAAATCTTGGTTCTCGCGAGACTAGCATATTCTCACCGGAGCTTACACTACGCCTACTTCCTCGCCACTCTCTCGTAAATGTGTGTACGTACGACAGTGGAAGCTTGAGATTACGGTTTATAAAATTTTAAATATGGATATATTTCTTACACAAACGCATCACTTCACTTCAGAAGGCCTTTATTAACCCCCAGGAGCCGTGTGGAGCACTTTTTATGATGCACGGATGTACTTTTTTAGGCTTCAAAATCTCGACCACCATTTACTGCCATTATAAAGTTTAGAAGAGCCAGGACATTTTTTAATATAACTCTGATTGCATTCGTCTGAAAGAAGAAAGTCGATAACACCTAGGATGGCTTGAGGGTGAGTAAATCACGGGGTAATTTAAATTTTTGGGTGAACTATCCCTTTAAGCTTTTAGATCAAAAGATTTTAAAGAACGATTTTGAAAAACGATTCAGTCAAGTGTCTAAACTTTAGCTTGGTAGCATATTTCATGTTATGTTGTGAGCATATGTTCCTTGTCTTAGTGGGCAGATTATGTGTAATCACTGGAGGAACTGAATATCCCCAGACATAATTACGCAATTAGAAATGGAATTGTTGGAATTTTGTCCATACAAATGCCCTCAGTATCACTGCCAGTCTGCACAACAGTGCTGCTTGTTGACAGAGTATTGCAAACCTTTAATTAGAGTTGTCAACAGGACATTGTCACATTGTCAGCATCGTCAGGCATTTCTAATTGTTAGGTAGAACTGTGCCTATGTTTCCACAGTAACATATCAATACATTTGCATGTCATCATACTAAGGTGAAACATTGTGTCATGTTTGTCTTAAATATGTGTATGTTTTATAAATTTTCTCTTCCACTTCCATCTTATTGTCTTTTCATCTCATCAGAAAATGTTCCTTACGCACAAGGTATTGATTTGTAAAGTGTTTTGGAGTAGTTTGATCAAACCCCTCTGCATTTCCTCCTCATTGAATCTTATTATGTGGAAAAAAGGCTTCTACATGGCTTGCAATGACGTAATCCTTTTATTTTTCATTTCTGTCTTTTCCCATGCAGTGGTCTGACATGCGTTTTCTGGAGCTTACGCAGGTGCTCTCTTAAAAATGAGACCAAAAAATCTTAATCCTGGACTTCACTATGACTGCGTTTCTCAAACTACAGACTGGCACAGCTGGTAAGCGCAGTACATATTGAGAGCATTTCGATGTGGGCAGTGAGAGAACTCAAACATGGAACTTTACATTCAGACTGACTGAGTCATTCCTAAAAGGATATTTTTGGAAGAACAACAGCAATGACAAGAGTTAAAGATGGAACTCAAAAACTGAGAAACTCTGAAAGAAGAACTCCGAACAAGCTACATGGAACTCAACTAAGGATCTAGTGATGTAGAGACATGGCCATTTGGAATAAGGTACAGTCGATGGCCAAAAAAAACCAAACAACTGATCTGAAAGTGAGAACTTTGAGAGAGGTTTTAGAAAAATCATTCTTACTAACAGAGCTTACCTTAAAGCTATAATTATCCTTATAGATGTATAAGACAACATTCTCCCAGTTTTTGTCTTTTAAAATACTGTTATCATAAAAAAAACACTAATAATATGCCATTAATGAGATGTGAAACTCACTAAAAAGTACTTTAAGATATATTTTTTGAATGGGAGATTACTTAACATTTGAGTCAGTCAAGTAGCATGTAATATTAAAACTACAACAGACTCTTGCCAATTTATTTGAGCTTGATCTCCTTATAATGTTGATTAAAAAAAATTGTAAACAACTTTTCATAGATGAACAGCAAACATGAGACACTATAGCCGGCTCTGAGGGACAAATAATTTCTTTTACACAAAATATAACACTTTTACCATAATTACATTTTTTTTTTTTTTTGTTTTTTTTTTTTAAATAAAAATATTGGAAATGTAAGATGAAAAAATTCACAAATATGACATGTAACTTGAAGTTATGCATAGATTCACAAACCCCACACAAAATTTTCTTCATGCACAGAAAGTGCTTGTTCGTATAATGTGCTATAAAAAATTAGGCAGCATCAGTAGGGTAAATGGCTTATAATGGGAGCCTCAGTATGTTAACTATTTTTAGCCGTGGTATGACGTCACATAACATCTGCATGTTCACATATGGAATAAATTTTTTTTTTTATTATTTTTTTTTAAAATAAAAATATTGGAAATGTAAGATGAAAAAATTCACAAATATGACATGTAACTTGAAGTTATGCATAGATTCACAAACCCCACACAAAATTTTCTTCATGCACAGAAAGTGCTTGTTCGTATAATGTGCTATAAAAAATTAGGCAGCATCAGTAGGGTAAATGGCTTATAATGGGAGCCTCAGTATGTTAACTATTTTTAGCCGTGGTATGACGTCACATAACATCTGCATGTTCACATATGGAATGATTGGATGCATGTCTGATCACATAATTACACATATTTCACTGTGCTCTTGTGCAGTGTACATTTCAAACACATTGTGAATACAGTCACCTTTAAATCTGCACCTATGTTTTTCATGATGGATGTTGGTGATGGCTATAGTGCATCTTTATTCACGCACTGATAACTCACTTGAGGAATAAAACACTTCACTGTATCTTAATTGCTTAATTCACTATTGTCATGTTTATTGGGGCACACATATGCATACAGAGGCTCAAATCATTATTGATATTATTCAGTTTGATGCACATTGTCCTTATCAACTTATGCTTAGAAATATATTTGGAAACTTTTACACTGAAATATTTTAATCCATATGTTCGTTTTGTTCTCATTGTCTTATCTGTCCCCAAGCTTTTGCCAATCTCATGTTATAAAACAAATGTTGATTGACCCTTGAGGTCAGAAGATTTGTGTATAAAATATGCCATTGTAGGTTTTATTCAATCTAAACCCTTCTCAGAAGCTGGCAAATGACTGATCTAGCACAAAAAAAAGAAAAAGAATTTGGTGGGCTTATAGTTGGCCGTGTTCTGGTATGAGATCATGGAGGCATTTACTGAAGTCTGATCACTCTGAAGATTCATGACATATTTGATATAATGATCCCAAAAGTCATCCAAGTGACAAATTAAATACTTAGACTGTCAGCATGGGCAACATTTGAGTTATCGTCTGTGAATGATTCTGATCAGCCTGAAAGAACAGATTCAGGATGATTTATCTATGTTTATTTATTGATCTATGTGACTGATTCTGATATTTCACTTAATTATAAACATAAGGACTAAGTATAAAATTCACAAAAAAATAAGTGAATGACAGAAAAGAAAATGTGGGTGAGTGTTAAACCTCAGATTTATCAAATGTAATGTTTTTGTTTTGATCTTTATGAGAGGAGTTTGGTTAAAATGGTAAAGTAAGCATTGGGAATTTCGGACTGAACAGTTTTGTAACATGCAGTCATTGCATAATTTCCATATGTGGAATTGCAGTCATCTATGAAGATGATGATGATGTCAAACTTAAAGGGTTAGTTCACCCAAAAATGAAAATTCTGTCATTAATTACTCACCCTCATGTCGTTTTAAACCCGTAAGACCTTCGTTCATCTTCGGAACACAAATTAAGATATTTTGGATGGAATATGAGAGCTGTCTGACCCTGCATAGACAGCAACGCAACTGAAATGTTCCCAAGTCCAGAAACGTAGCAAGGAGATCTGTAAAATAATCCATGTGACATCAGTGGTTCAACCACAATTATACGAAGCTACGAGAATACTTTTTGTGCGCAAAAGAAAAAAAATAACGACTTTATTCAACAATTTGCTCCTCCGCATCACCCTGGTGCCATTTTGGAGAATATCCACTGGACGTAAACAGCGTATGCTGTTCTGTGTCAGCTGCGTCACGCGGATATGCTGTTTCCGTTCAGATCAAATAACAACAACATAGGAAACGGATCCGGCGTGACGCAGCTGACACAGAACAGCATACGAAGATGAACGAAGGTCTTACGGGTTTGAAACGACATGAGGGTGAGTAATTAATGACAGGATTTTCATTTTTGGGTGAACTAACCCTTTAAAGTCTAACGGATGAATTGGCCTTTGCACTAGAAATGATGCTCAGTGTTGCATCTCTTGCTTTGTTCCAACTGAATCCTGTTTAAACCCAATTAGCTGCTTATTGACTGACGTTTGTGTATGATATAATGTAAACACCATCCGTCTTTCTCTTTAAAATACTGTCTTGTTTCATGTTGGGGAAAATACTTTGTAAATAATGTGTGGGAATATTGTGTTGGTTGTACTGTATATGGAGAATGAGGTGTTTTCTCTGATCAGCAGTAAAGCATGAAGGTCTTTAGAGTTCGATGATTCCAATATGACTGTCACATGCGTTGCTGTATGACATTTTGTTGAGTGTTTTGATCTCTTTGTCTAAGTTTGCAGATTTTTTCCAAATATCACAAAGTGCAGCAAAATTTGGACTGGAAGTGATTCTTTCTTACCTATCATAATTTCTCATTTAACTCTTTAACTTTAACTTTAGTAACTTTTTATGAAGCATACTTTTCCTCCTTGCCAGTTATAAACCCCACTCTGTTCATTTATATCTTTCATCATCTGAATATTTTAAAGGGTTCAAACAAAGAGCCAGAGTGCTCTTTTTGCTGCAGGTAAAGCTCAGCTCCTTTATTTACTTACTCGACAATTTATTTATTTGTTTGTTTGGCTAAACCTTTTGTGAGATGGGGGAAGGCCCCTAGAGATCATGACCTAGAGCAGTTATGCTTGCACATGAGTGACCACATGAGGTAAAGTGCCTGCATGACTGACATTGCGTGAGTATTTTTTTTTATTCACTTGTAATTTGCCATTCACTTCTTGTGGTCATAGTCTATTTTTGCTTCAATTCTCTCCACTTATTTTATTCTATTTATTTATATAGTGCCCCAGTAAAGAATCCGTATTTAATAAATAGATGCCTTTAAAGAACCTTTAACATCCATGAAACCTTTCACAGCACAAAAGGTTCTTTATGGTGGAAAAAGGTATTTTGATTATTAAAATGCTCTTCACACAATGGTTCTTTAGTGGAAATGTTCACTGAAATGTTCTTTTTGGAACCTTTATTTTTGTCTTTCTTCCCATCTTTATTTGGCATATTTCATCTTAACTGCTCTTAACCTCGATCTCCTCTCCCTTTCTTCTTATTTCACGATCCTCTGTTGATTTGGTTTCCCAATCCCATTAAGGTTTTCAATTGGATTGCAGCACAGCCCCTCATAGCCGACTGGCTGAGCCTCTAAAGCCAGCTTTGTTTTAAGCGCTCTACTGAGGGAACTCCAGCAATACACACAACATGCTTACAGAGCAGCCAGATAGAAACACAACAGAGAGGATGTATTCCAGTTGTCGATTATGTGAAGATCGCCTGAGGAAACACTCAGGGAGCAGTGACTCTGTATAGGCAGATGGAAGTGCACAGTCTGTGTCCTGCTGGTGTTTGCCCTCATTTCATAATCTTCTCATCCTAATGCAAATTCCACAATAATTGAAGAGCATAAACGTTATTCATGTTTTATTTTTTTGCCATTCTCATTTTTGGCCCAGTTTTCGTTTTTTGAATGTCCAACCATAGCTGGTATTTGTGCTGGAGCAGATGGGGAGGAATGAGTATTAGGGTTAAGTGATCTCCCTCTCCACCATCCATCCACAGCCTCAGCGCTGAAACAATGAAATCCGCGCTCTACAGAAACTACCTCTATTGTATTCTTGTCTGAACTATTTCACTGTAGAAATTATATTCTGATTCATTCACCAGTGACGTAAAAAAAGAAAACAATTAGATCATTTAAACACTTTTGTTTGTTTTTCAGATGTTATCCGACCATGAAAATTCATAGGGTTCAGTTGTCACACAAACTTAATGGCCCTCATTCAGTACACTACAAGACATTTACTACAGCGCCATCTGCTGAGTTTACAGAGAAAACTAATAAGTAGTTATGAATTTATATTTGTTTTATTCATGTTTTTATGTATATAACTAGATTAATTTATTGAATCATTTATATACACGTTAATTGATTTATTAATTATTTGTTAATTGACCAGTAAACAATTGATCAAAAAAAAAAAACCTTTGCTTGAAAGAAAACGTATTCTGTCAGGACAAAGAGGCCAAATTAACAAACAGGATGAGATTATATATATATTAGAAATATATATTTGATATATATATATATATATATATAGCAATTAATTTTGTGGTTAGAAAATAGAGAAAAGCTGTGTAGGATTTCTAATTATAATGGATAAAATCTCAAAAAACTTTTTTCCAGAGCACTATATGTACTGGCAGTCATACATTTGTATTTCGGGACTGATGTCTGAGCAGTATTTTACCAGATACTATATTTATCAAAAGAGTGAATAACAACCAAACAAATTTCACAATAAAATATAATTTATTGTCAGATCAACAATAAAATATATATTTTTTGGCAGTACATTGAGTTCATTCAAACTAAACTGTTAAAAGAACATTTCCAGAACCATTTCCTGTCCTACTTTCTGTTGTTTTCGGCTTACATCTTATGTTTCATCATACAAAACAAGCATCTGCAAAAAATATGGCCCATTTAAAAATTAATTTAAGCCTGCAGCAACATTACATAATCATCAGTCTGCATCCAGTTTTAATCGAGCTGGTAGTTCATCTAGGCTCTGTAATCTATGCTGTGGGGGAACATCAAGGTGCCCATGACAGTCTTGTCTGTCAAGCAGGTAAACCTCGGAATACCCAATGAGCGTGAGATCAGGTAGTCGTTCACATAATGGTCCCCAACATGAACTACACTGGAGGCTGGAACACCACACCGCACCAGCGCCTGGGTAAAAATGCCAGGGTCTGGTTTAGCAACCCCAGCTTCTTCTGAGGTCAGGAGAAATGAGAAGTGAGTGAGAAGGCCACATCCCCTCAGGATCCCTTCCAAACGCTTGTCAGAGTTGGAAACAACACCTTGCTTGAGTCCCAAAGCGGTGCAGAACTTCAGAGTTCTATTAGAATCAGGAAACACCTGATGGTGACAATAAAATTAGTGTAAGTTACTTGAGCATAACCGTATGTACTTGTCTACATTAAAGCTATTTCAGCTTGTCATTTTAGAGGATAATCGATAACTGGCAATAGAAATTTGTATTGAACGAGCGCCCCCTACAGGGGATTCTGGCAATTAGTAATAATAACAGCTGAAAATGCTGAGTTTGAAGAATAGCTTTTTAATTTTAAGGGCTAAATATCTGAAAAGTAAAATACCCCTTACCTCCCAGTTTTCTGGTCCACTAAAGTTATGATAGAGGTTGTTGGCTAGTCTATCCAGTAAAGCAGGGTCATCTACACCACACTGGGCAAAAGTGTCCCTCACTAGTCCAGTCCACCACTCCTGGCTTGTTCATGCCCTGAGCTCTGCCATAGTTGGGAAATAAGCGAGATATTTGCCGGTAAGCCTGTCTGAAAGCAGTTTCTACCTGTGCAGCTGGCAGCTTTAGTCCTGCTCGCTCTGCTTCGCTGCAGTACTGCTCTCCAACCGAGCGCCGGACCTTTAACAGAGTGTCCTTCACATCCCATAATACCCAACGCACCGGCCCTCGCATCACCAATACGGCTGAAAACCTACACGTCCTATGCTCTGATAATACAAACTGCACACATAACCTACAGATGGCAACGTAGTGTTAGAAAGCAAGGTAACAGAAGGTAAACGGACTGGTTACTACTAGAAGATTACTAGTTGTTTTCCTCTAGGGGCGCCTGTCGGCTCAAAAAGCAGAATCCCACATAAGACCGCATTTAAATAAATTAATTTTTGAACCCTAAAAACAGTAATCTTTTGAAATAAAATAATTGAAAAGATTTTATAATTGAAAAGATTCTGAAATAAATGGCAAATTCGCGCCAGCAAAGCCTCATCCACAATACAAGAACAATTGTTGTTGATCCATCCTGAGAAGCGATGAGAAAAGCAACTAGTACCAAGTGAGGAGGAGGTGCTGCTTCAGCAGGGGTCTGAACAATTATTTAGTTTTTTACTGTTTTATTTTGAAATGCATTCCAGTGTATACGGTTTATGTACTGTACAAACTACAAAAATAACTTATGTACATGTAAGAGCATTGTTTTACTGTAAAATGAAATTTAATTTCTTATTAAAATAGTGGTCCTTTGTCAGTACAGCACAAACAGTCCACATCTGAATGAGTGAACCACAGAGTGAAAATGTTAAGACACTGACAAAAATGTAGTACAAGTTAATGTGTCTGATGGCACTCAATGTGTATGTTCAAAGAGGGCAGTCTCTGTCTGTGTGATTTCATCTAATCATGGTCATGCAGAGCCCCAAAACCACTGTTAGACCTGTTTAAAGATAACAAAATGGTCATATTACAGATTTCATTCATAATTACTGTTATTTCTATCCAATTTGCAGCCAATTGAAGATGATCATCTAACATTTCCATTAGTTTTTTATTTTGAGTCTGAGACTAGAGCACAGTATTGTAAACACTGTAAATTATACTATAAGAATTATGTAACTGTAAGAAATGACATCACGTAATGAATATACATTACATTATCTTTGTTTAGATAATGTAAGAGTATTTGTAATGTGAAAAAAACATTACAGTACCATTACATTATTTATTCAGAAATGTCAAATCACACACACACACACAGTAGTCGTATTAACATTAAGTGACATGGCATCTGAAGTATGGATGCCATTGGCACATGCCACTATGCTTAGCGGCACATCTGGTGACACTTCCGGTTTTCACTGACATGTGTCACTTTTTTCAAATAGCCTACTTTAATTTACATTGTTTAATTTTTTATTGCATAATTCTATCAAATTATTATTTTTTGAAATATTAAAGCCATAGATTGCACTGGCCAATGTTTTATTGATGATGCTGCATGCATGCAGGTAGGTGTCACTACCAAAATCAAATGGATGCGACTGTAAATGTGGTATTCGTAGTGACCCATGATAGATTAATTCTGTAATTATTACACTATTAAAGTGAGGACATCTGGCCCTCACAAATATAGCTAAAAAGTGAACACATACACAGCCTAAATATTATCAATGATGACACTGAGAACATAACAAAAATGCAGTTTTAAATATGCAAAATTATTGTATAACAAATTTCTAAATTAGAGTGAACAGATAAATACATCTCAGGAATCAAATCATCCAAACTGAGGCAGTTGATTCATTTAACGATGTTTTGTTCTCCCCTCACTCATCGTCACAGGTGTCTCTCTGTCCACAACTGTATCAGAAGTAGAGCTTGAGAATTCATCTTGATTTATTTGCTCAGACTGTCCAGTTTGACTTCTGATTTGCTCTTGGACCTCTGCACTTGAGTTCATTTGGCCAGCAGTCTGCCTGTACATTCCAGATTTCCTGATTCTGCGGGTAGTCTTGTGAAAGTGAGCAATGGCTTGTATAATGCTGTCAGCAGTCCAGTGTTGTCGGGTGAGTGCGTTCTCTACTTTGAATGGACCATCTCGTGTACGACGCACTCCAGAACAGACCGCACAAGTTCGCAGCTCTAGTCCTACCTCATGAATCAATTTACGCAGATATTTCTGAGTCTCATTCACACACTGGACCTCTGGTTTGAAGTGAGGAAAATAAATTTGAAAGAACAGTGATTACTGGCCTTACAAGTAAGACAAACATACTTATGTATATGTACGTAACATATAATTCAGTGTACTAACCCAATGAGAAATGTGGTGGATTGAAATGTATGCAACGCAGACCTGTCAGAATCGGTGGGCTTTTACCATGAGGATACAATAAACCCCTCACTGCAAGCTCGTAAGCCTCCTGAGTGCGCAGATCCACCTGAGAATACCTGAATAGACAGAATAACATACTCAGAGACATGCTATGCATTAACCAAATGTTTACACATAGTCTGACAGTATGAAATGTAATATGTAGAATAATATTCTTATAGCGACTCACGTAATTAAGGCTTTCTGGTTGGCTCCCTGTATCATTGCAAGAACTCTCTCTAGCTTATCCTGGGTAACGTGGTCTAGACAATAAAGACACAAAGTTTACTACAATTCGTTAGTCTGTATTCTATACATAACAAATATGATAGTTACGATATTGTAATGTACAAATTACCATATGTCGTTTTTTCTATGACTCGGCCTGTGTCAGTGAAATTATCAGTGGCTTTTCCAAACTCCCCCTCAAGCGTGTAGTCCTTCATATATAAAACAAACACAACAACAGTCTGCATAAAATTGTCTACTACATATCTGCTCAGAGTTCTGATTTGTTCATTTCTTACTATGGATTCAGAATCAATTAGTGGAAAATATATAGGCAGTCAAATAAACAAATAAATAATGGAATAGCAGTTTAATGTGAGATGAATTATTATATAATATAACATAAAATATAACAAACTTTTACCCTGGTTACATGTGATTTGCACAGATGCTCTAGCACTCCATTTCCTTTCCCAACACCTAAAACTGAGATAGAGACATGAGAGGATTGAGCACAGAGCACATCCTACAATAAATCACTTGAAAACTCAAGAGTTTATATTTTTTGATTACCCAACACCCCAGAGGAAAAAGCATCCAATCGATGACCAACTCCGACGTGAACCTTATGAAACTGCGGCCCTGTCACTTCAGAGGAATTCATTAGTTTCATTGATTCATAGTTATGCATCAATCAGAAGGGTTGCATATATATATATATATATATATACACACACACAGTATCTCACAGAAGCCCCAATTCTCAGCACTGAATTTAAATAATGTAGTAACATTAGAAATACATTATGGTAGTATTTGTTGCACTGCCTTTAATGTATGCCAATTAAAAAACAAACAAACAAAACGAAAAAGAAAAAACTCTAACACTTTAATTCTTGATTGTTCTAAAGTAGGCTTTTTTTATGTGACCTGGACAGTGTTGCCAACTTAGCAATTTTGTTGCTAAATTTAGCAACTTTTCAGACTACCCTAGCAAATTTTTTTTCCAAAAGCACCTAGCAACAAATGTAGCTATTTTTTTATTTTATTTGGCTACTTTTAGCAACTTTTAATAAGTGACTCAAACAAAAAAAAATGCACACATTTTCCATCTAAATTTCACAAAGAGGAAACCAAAGATGCCTAGCAGTACACACATCACGTGAATTAAGTTATTGCTACTTGCAATTGTTCAATTTGATAATAATAATAATAATTTAATAATTGTTCATTTATGATACACCTTGTTAGTAGCTTGTACCTGTGATTGTTGATTAGTTAGTACTCTGTAAGAAAAATATCTAGAAAAATTAAAAAGGTACTAGTAATTTTCCAGGACATTATCCGTTATCCGTTGTCCATTGTAACCCTGTAACCCGAAAACACAAAATACAATGCGTAATTTAAAATGCAGGTAAAAACCGGGCATGCGGCCCGCGGGCCGCGGGTTGAGAACCACTGCATAACCCAAAAACACAAAATACAATGTGCAATTTAAAATGCAGGTAAATACACTGCTTAAAACTATAATTGTTCAGAATGTGTAGTTTTACTAGTTTACTAGCTAATAAAAAAAAATTAAAAATTACAATGTTGTATATAAAAAGTTATTTATATTTTAACATTATATTATGCATTTATATTATTTTACGAACATATCTAAATTAACAAAAATATATATTTTTTGCTGACATTTGATGTAGTGACTAAATTTTGCGTCACGATTACGTAATGACGTCATCGCACAATGACATCACAACGTAATTTAGAAACTTTCACCAACAAATCGCCCTTCCTTTAGAATCAGAATCAGAATTAGCTTTATTCGCCATGTGTGTGCAAACACACGAGGAATTTGTTGTGTTTTTTTAAGGTGCTCCTACATACATACATGCATACATACCTACATATCTGACATGAGAACAGAAAAAAAACAACTTCCCCTGAAAATTAGTTGGCAACACTGGACCTGGACATATTTTTTTAAAGTTTACCCACTAACCTAGAGGATGGTCTGCCAGAGTGGGGACCATAGTGGGTGATAATGCGAGATCTTTGGAGCTGCTGCTGTTCTCTCCACTGGACAGAAGCTGGAACTGCACTGCATGCTGAGGAGCTGGTGGAGGACAAGAGTTCAGCGCTTCAAGAGGAGGATGAGAGGAAAACGGACAGAAGGAAAAGAGAGAAAGACACAGTTTACAGTTGCACTGATAATCGTGTATCACAATTAAATTAATTCATAATTTATCTATAAGCATTTACTTTACAAGTGACACAGACACTACCTTTTAATAAATTGGACTCTATGCTGTCACGAACATGTTTCCAGTGAACTCCCTGCGGTTTGTACACAGCAAACAGACCATCCATTTTACGGAAAAGACGTATAGCCTGCGCGGCCATCTTCTTCTAGAAACAAATGTTACAAACATCAATATAATATTAGGTAAATGACTGACAAGCAAGGAAGCAAAACATTCACATACTGCTGTGCTGAAATTCTTTTTCTTCTTCTTGTGTGATTTGCGGCAGCTTAGACGCTTCAAAGGCGTATTGCTGCCCTCCTCAGTTCATCTGAAGAACTCCATCTCATAGATTAAATCCTCAAATAAAGACCAGTGTGGAGTAAAAAACTTATAACAACCTTTGTTGCTTCATATTCCTTATTTTCAAGAATCGATTTTAAAGATAAAGATGAGACTCCGGATTCCAACAGATCAGAAAACATGCGGTTTCTTGCAGCACAAAGAATTTCACACTCCATTACTACATGCTTCACGGTTTCTAATTCTCCACACAAACATCTGCCATCTGGATGCTTGCCAACCCTTGCCAGCCCATAATTCAGTGCACAATGCCCCAGTCTTAATCTAGTGATTACCACACTATCCCTCCTCTCTAATCTTGTGAATGATGTGTGCATTAATGTAGGCTGAATTGAAAAATAATGTCTACCTTTAATTCCTTCTTCCCATTCTTTCTGCCATATTTGCTTTATTTTTTGCTGTATAATACTCTTGCACTCAACTCTTCCATACATTACTTTCAAATCAACTTCACTCTTGTGTGTAGCTTGTTTTGCCATCTCATCAGCCACTTCATTCCCCTGAATCCCTACATGTGCTGAAACCCACATAAATCCCACTATATTTCCCACTTTTATCACCCGATTTAGTGCAACCAGAATTTCAATTATTAAATCTGGTCTGGCCTCACTCTTCCTGCCCTTAATTGCCATTAGTGCTGCAGTGGAATCAGAACATAAAACATTTCTTCCAGGTCTTTGTCCCTCCACCCACCCAAGGGCCCACAAAATTGCTACTAATTCCGAAGAAAAGACTGACATGTTATCTGGCAATCGAAAACCTTGTTTAAAGGGGTCATATGATGTGATTTAAATTTTTCCTTTCTCTTTGGAGTGTTACAAGCTCTTGGTGCATAAAGAAGATCTGTAAAGTTGCAAAGACTAAAGTCTCAAATCCAAAGAGATATTCTTTATAAAAGTTAAGAGTCAACCACCTAAAATGGCTCGTTCTAACACGCCCCCACATACCTACGTCACGATCTGGGAAGATTTGCATAACACCGCCCAAATGTGCACGCAAAGAAAGAAAGCGTGGTTTCAGGAACAGCAGT
>NW_015657498.1:318675-319117 GCF_001515625.1 Sinocyclocheilus rhinocerous
ATGTGGGAAGATTTGCATAACGCCTCCCAAATGTTCACGCAAAGAAAGAAGGCGTAACTTTTATTCTCACTGTAGTATTGTTGTTGCCACCGCCCAGGGACGTAGATTACGCGGGGGACGTGTCCCCCGCACTTTTAATATCACTTAAATTCGTCCCCGCACTTTTTCGGGCAAGTGTGTTCGCATAGAGGTTTTCAAGAGCCGGTGTGAATAAATATAGATTTAAATTCAAAGAGACAGGATAGTCTGTGCATGATCTGATGTTTTATTCGGACCCAGAATAAGACGAGATGAACATCACAAAGCGCTAAACATTCCCTCCAGCTACTCGTAGCTGGAGGGCGCTCTCGCGCAGAAATTCCTAATATGGACAAAAGCGTCCAGCTATCGCTGTATGAAAACAGTTGTTTTCAGAAAAACAGAAACGTTTGGAAACATGAAG
>NW_015657498.1:319336-364320 GCF_001515625.1 Sinocyclocheilus rhinocerous
TTTTCAGACTGATGAGCTTTGTAAAAATCGACGCGTTTCAGAAAGGCGGGGCATAGAGGAGAAATATTAATGTACGGTATGTGGAAAATAATGTTTTTTGAACCTTAAACCTCATAAACACATTTCATTACACCAAATACACAAAATAATGTTCTTTTTAGCAGCATCATATGACCCCTTTAATACATAACTGAGGGATACTCATCCCTATTGCTGCTTTTCCATCGAGTGGATTTATAGAGCCATCAGTATATATCTGCACACAGCCTGACCAATTTCCTTTTAAATGTTCATAAACCATGGCTACAGGATCACCATTATCTTCCTTAACTTGATCTAGCACTGAAAAATCAACTGTAGGCTCTGGCACTGTTCTGAAATTCTGGCACCTTCTTCTTCTACTGGCATTACAGTATTACAGTTGCATCATCGTCCTCTACTGGACGAGATCCTTCAGTACCAAGCCAGGTAAACGCTTCAATACCTGCTAAATAGAGCGGTAGCATGTTGCTAAAATAATTTAGTCTACTGCAAACCTAATTCCTACTATGCATCACATTGTTGTCTCCCTATTATAAATGTCTTAATAAACGGGATTCAGCGGCTATTGACAAACGGTAAAGTGTCACAAGGTCTAAAATTGGAATATTTTTGTTACAAACATACAGAAACTGTTATTTTGGTGGGAAAACCACATCACAAACATTAGAAAGTTTTAGCAATGGATTTTATGATATTAATGTGACATTTTGTGGTATTAGTTGGAAAGATTCCATCTCTTTTGTAAAAATACAGAAATGAATATTATTAGGCTATATCAACATTTCAAAACATTGTTAAACAATATTTTAACATACCTAAATTGTGCTAACATTATTAAGTTTATTTTTTAACTATGATATTTTGACATTTAATTACAAAAATGTGTTTTTCCAGCAGTTTTGTACGGTGGCCGAGAGAGCTGAACGCGCTGCAACTACAGAAAACACATGCAAATAGAAAAAGCACCTGCAAATTAAGAAAACTTCTTCATCAGTTTGACAACACATGTGCTGCAAATACTCGCAACACAGTCAAATACAAAAACGCGCTGCAAATACTCACAACACAACCAAATAAAGAAACGCGCTGCAAATACTCACAACACAACCAAATAAAGAAACGCGCTGCAAATGCTCACAACACAACCAAATAAAGAAACGCGCTGCAAATGCTCACAACACAGCCAAATAATGAAACGCGCTGCAAATGCTCACAACACAACCAAATAATGAAACGCAAGTACAGACCACAACGGAGGAAAATTACTCCAACAAAACGAAAATGAACCATGTCTTTTTTTTTATTGATTACCATTTGTATAACCACAGTTGTACAAATACCATGGTTAAACTATGGTTAGTGTAGTAAATCCATGGTTAATTTATGGTTAGCATGGTTTAACTATAGTAACCATTTTTTGTTTTTATTTATTTTTTACATAATAAATGTATTTATTAATTAATAAATTTTAATAGTAAAACCATATGGTTAATTTTTGTAAGGGAAGTTGTAAAGTAACCAGCCTCTGTATATATCTATATAGGGTGCTAATACAAGAGGTTACGCAACATTACACAAGTTTTTATTTTTTTAATGCCTCCAGATGGCCCAATTCTCACTTCAAAAAATGGATTTTAAATGCCTTCACTCTATTTTAATGTGAAATATTGCATTTATTAAAAAATAGTAAATAAATAAAGAGATAAAAAATATATATTAATTCTAATGGAGAAAATAGCTCATACAAATTGTATAAATATTGCATAGTATCATAAAATTCCCTCAAAATCAAAAATAATAATAAAAAAATATTATTGAACAAAAATGGATTACATCGATTTTCCTGAAAAAAATTTCAAGACTTCGGTCACTTTTGACCGCGAAGAAGGCAAGTGTGACTCCTAAACCAGCACGTTTCTTTATTTTGTTGTGTTGTGAGTATTTGCAGCGCTTTCTGTTATGGCAGCACGTTTCTTTATTTGGTTGTGTTGTGAGCATTTGCAGCGCGTTTCTGTTTTTGCAGCACTTTGTTTATTTGTTTGTGTTGTGAGTATTTGCAGCGCGTTTCTGTTTTTGCAGCAGGTTTCTTTATTTGGTTGTGTTGTGAGTATTTGCTGCGCGTTTCTGTTTTTGCAGCACGTTTCTTTATTTGGTTGTGTTGTGAGCATTTGCAGCACGTTTCTTTATTTGGTTGTGTTGTGAGCATTTGCAGCACGTTTCTTTATTTGGTTGTGTTGTGAGCATTTGCAGCACGTTTCTTTATTTGGTTGTGTTGTGAGCATTTGCAGCACGTTTCTTTATTTGGTTGTGTTGTGAGCATTTGCAGCGCGTGTGTTGTCAAATTGATGAAGATGTTTTCTTAATTTGCAGGTGTTTTTTCTATTTGCATGTGTTTTTTCATTTGCAGTGCGTTAAACTCTCTCGGCCACCGTAGTTTTGCATGTTTTCAACCACCTAATTCAAATTCAAAATCCTCTTGAATTAGAATCATTTTGTGAATTCTATCGAAAGTAAAATGCTAGTGCAATATAAAATCCAGTCTTATCATATTTCCTGGAGGTTGTTGTTTTTTATTGATAAATAAATAAATAAAAATGGTAAGACGTATTGTTTGAAATGTTTGAATTGTTAGTTCACTGCAGACAAAAGGCAGCTGTAGTAAAACTGTTTAAGCAAAAGGTAAACAAAGTAAACGTTGAACAATTAAAGTGCATTCCCTGAGCCTGATCGTGACTGTCAGGAACGTGGTCTATTCAAAGAGTCTTCTCCATTGTGAAAAACAAAAGCTATGGGAATAAAATTAAGCTTTTACCTTTACTTTTGTCATAATTATTTATTGTATAACATATAGTCGACCTGTCAAAATGAACCCTTTACATGCAAAAATATCATTATAAAATAATTAATGGTTTACAGTTTCAAGTCTCTTGCACGTTGAATAATCTGACAGTGACCTGAGAATGCTGATAAAGAAGTGTAATGGGGTAACAAGCATAAATCTTGGTGTGGCTCAGCAATTTATAATAATAAACTGTAAATAATAAACTGTAAAATAATAATAAACTGTAAAACCCCAATAAAAGAACAGGGTTTATTACGTTCACTTTGGCTTACTATGCATAATTGCTATAAGATTATGTTTTACCATTGATTTGTGTTTACCACTGCAATCAAAGCAGACCTGCACAGTCTCCTTAAAATTGCAGGTAGAGCAAATCATTCAAATTATTATTCTGCCCAAAATTGTATTTTAAGTCGAAACTTTTAATGTTTAAAAAAATGGGATGCATTTTAATTTAAATTAAAGTTTATTTGGGCAAAGAAAAATCCTCAAAAAATGACAAACCATTTAAAAAGTGGGAGGAGGTTACCAAATCATATTTAATTATTAGTAGCAAATATAAATATGCCCTTCACATCGCACATTAATAATCTGACACACTTGTCATGGATCATTTGTCTAGTAATTAATTTTTCAGATGAATCAGGTTTGGACTGACAAGCACTGTTTTAGATTATTCACAGCTACAACATACAATGTATCACCAGCTAAAAGATGAATTCATCTAATTGTAATTGCAAAAATATTAGAAAAACAGAAAATATCTATATATAAGTTTTGTCAGATTTCATGAGAAATGGAACATTTGTAATGAATGTATTATAAAATGTAAATAGAGAAAGACAGCATATACAGTAGTTTCTGTAGAAAGACTAATAATAATAATATGAACAGTAAACAAACAGATCTACATCATCTTTTATAAACTATTATGTGAGTGACAGTATATGATAATAAAATGATAAAGTAAAAGCACAGTATGAATGGGTGTGTGTGTTTGTATATACATATACATATATTTACACACACACACACACACACACACACACACACACAGGTTTGCTATCCTTGTGGGGACTCTCCATAGGCGTAATGCACACACACACACACACACACCCCCATACTTGCTCTGCAGCGGCAGCAACGTAGCAGATCTATTCCACCAAGACCAAACACATTGACATTGCCATGTATATTACCATGCTAAACTCTCTGAGAGTTGTCATAGCAGAACTAAGTTTTCACCGACCAAGGATGTGGCAGATTATAATGACCTTTAATCTGATAATGCATCTTATTTGCTTAGAATCACTGTATATTTTATGTCATGTTAGGGTGGAGAATTTTACTGGCCAAATCAGTAACACTGTTGAATGTGACTAATTAAGAAAATAGTTACAGCAAATAACAAGTCAGGAAAAAGTCACCAGTCATCTGCCTAACTTTTTACTTGTCGCAGACAAGTTTTGCTTCTCAAAATGAACTGAACATCATATGGCTCAAGCAATGAGTCTTAAACTTGTTGACAATGTCATGGCCCCCACAGGATTATCAAACAGATATTCATCCATTTTCTGCTATTACTGATCTCTATTGTTTGTGGGCTCGAATGTTCAAAATGTGAACATCTGAACACACAAGGGAGTGAGCAACAGGTGTGATTGCGTGATTGAGAACAAAAGCTTATGACAGCAGAAGGTATTCATACCAGATTTAAGCAGTGATTTACGATACGTCCTGACCGAACCGTGTCTTTTTTTCTCACTAATTTAAAACTGAGCGTGACCGTGAGCAATTAGTTTTCTTTATGTGGAAATACATGGTTAGCTGCAAATCCCTCAATCAGGTTGCTGAGGTGGTTAAGCTAAAAGGACACACAAGAATATTTGTCACACCTGTTCCGAATCTAATTAGCCATTTCCATAGAAATGCACAGTAAGAGTCTGTTTATGCTAGTAATGTGTTATCCATATAAAAGAATAGTAACACTTAAGATTAGGGAACACTACTGAATATTGCTTATTAGCATGCATATTACTAGCATATTGGGTGTTTATTAGTACTTATAAAACACATTTTAATTATTTATTCTGCATATTCTATACCCCTTAACCCTAATATATAACCACTGCAACAACTACCTTACTTACGATCAATAAGCAGTAATTAGGAGTTAATTGAGGGAAAACGCTTAGTTAATAGTGAATATGCATTCCCTAATTTAAAGTGTTACTAAAAGACTAGCAGTTGTTCCTTGTCATTTAAAGTATCTAGTCTACATAACCAGTTAAAAGGTAACTTTTGCCAAAAGTTCCTCATATAGGAGAAAAAGGAATTCCAGACTGCTTAAGAGTCAGTGAAGGAAATATCCATTCATCAACCAACTACTGTTGATTTTTGAATTATTTGTTTGCTTGTTTGTTTGTTTATTAAGAAAGAAAGAACTGAGAAAGATAAAAAAATAATGACCAATATATTTTAACATTTAGTCTATAATTTACTGGTGTTGCTGGTTGCAATTTATTGGTGGACATTCAAAGGACTATTAAAAGTCCATAGAGTGTTTGTAACTCAAAGATATTTCGAAGAATGTTTCAAACTTGTGTACCAAGTCCCCCCCCCCCCCCCCAAAATAACAGTTGCTATTGGTGAATGAGGTTAGCGCATGCTTTCGGTTTTATTCAGATAAGGTTTTTTATCAGTTCCCACAGTTCCTGTCAAATTCTTTAAGAAAACTTCCTATAAATGATTCAACTTGTGATATTGATACATAAAAATAAGAGAGGATATTTGGTCCAATGAAACTTTGAGGTTGTAAACCAGGGTGTGTGTTTGTGAGTATGTGAGGTGTTGTACTTAACTGTGTGTTAAGTACTACTGTGTAAAAGAGGAAAAGTTAGTGAGAGTGTTATGTGTGTGTGTGTGTGTGTGTGTGTGTGTAATGAGCTGAAGATATACTGGGGAAGTGGGAGTATAACTTCAGTTCCCAAAGGCCCTGGCTGGAGTTAAGGTGTGGAGGTATCAACATTGCACATACCTGTCTTCAATACACAGGCACGTATAGGTTCATAAAGAAAGTTCATCCGGACAGCTAAAGGAGAGGGAAGAAGGTAAGACACTTGCTTTCTCTCTGAAGTGTTACTGTTATCTGCCAATCAGCTTTAAAACATCAAAGATTAATTGAAGATCTCGGTTAATAATTGATTCTCTTGATCTTGTACACTTGTAGACTTGAATGTGCATGTGAAGTGTAAACAAAGCTATGACAAATTAATGTGTCTGAAACAGGATTTGACTATTTAACTTTGGCATGCATGAAATGAACTTCACATATTTGTGGATCATCCTTGTACCTGTAGTGCATATTTGTTTTGCTTCTGGACAGATTGCAGATATGGGAATTCAGATGAAAGCTTTATTGCTGGGTGCTGCAATGGCAGCCGTAGCTTGTACAACCATCATCGCTTTGATTCTCTCTCTTGCCAATCATCAGACTTTGGATCGGCCATACTCAACACAGGTGCAAAGATGTTCAACTGTCAGTTACAATGTGCTTTTGTATAGATTTTTAATAGATTAATGCGGTTCTGTGAGAAGTTCATCTGAGTTGTAAAAGTCAACACTATAAGAGATACCCATCAGAAAATGTCTTCTGCTTGCACTACATGTTGTTTATTAAAAACAGATAATCTGAACAGGTGTCAATATTTGCTTTATCGGATATTATAATAAATATATATTGGTGGTGTCGGATAACAGTTGAGGGTGTGACACTGGTCATTCCTACAATTTGTTGTCTTTGAAACATTTAAAAAATAAGTTCTTTTTTATGTTAAACTTTTCAAAGGTCACAGTTTGAGCTATGAAGGATTTAATTTTTTTTTATTCATGACCACTTTTGTAGAGGGCAATCACCGACAGGAAATTGGAGGGTGAAAGAAGGGAAATGGGAACAGGACATTTAAACCTGTATCCGTGAACACATGCACTAGTGTCACATTAGTGATAACATTTTGACTACACACGATATGTGTCTATTTGTTTCTAAAACAAGTGTTTATTGTTAAGATATTCATGAATTGAATTTAGATGTTTTTAAGGACACACACTTAACTCCTGTTTTTAATCATTTAAAATAAAAACCTTCTAAAACTAACTTCAAAAATAACAGTGACACTTTACAACTAACTACACACGTTAACATTTCAAGCTGAAATGTTAATGTATCAGTATTTGTTGAAATTAACATGAACCTAAATGAATAAATTCTGTAACACTTTACAGTTAGGTTTAATTAAGGTTAATAAGATGAACTAACAATAAAAAATGGTTAATCTCAGTTAATGTGAATTTCAACATTGACTAATAAAATCAAAAGCTGGTCACACTATAGTTTGGGAGTCAATTCTCACTATTAACTAACTAGTAACTATGACTTTTGCCTCAGTAAATTCCTAATTTGCTGCTTATTAATAAATAGTAAGGTAGTTGTTAAGTTCAGGTTTGGGGTAGGAGTAAGGAATCCAAAATATGGTCATGCAGAATAAGGCATTAATATGTGCTTTGTAAGTAATAAACAGCCAATATGCTAGTAATATGCGCAACTAGTTATTAGTGAGAATTGGTCCCTAAATTAAAGTGTTAACCAAAAGTTGTATCTCTTAATATTAGTTAACTGACCTGAACAATAAACCTTTGTATTTTTATTAACTAATGTTTAAGATTAATAAATACTGTAACAAATATATTGTTCATTGTTAGTTAATGTATTAACTAAGGTCAACTAATCTGACCTTATTTTAAAGCATATTATTGCAAAGTATTGTTCATTATTAGTTAATGATATCTAATGCTTTAACTAATGTTAACAAAGTGAACCCTATTGTAAAGTGTTACCAAAATTCTCCTGCTTGACGGAGAAAGTGTTAATAGCAGTATGGACTGATGCTAGTATCTTGACTTCTATAGTAATCAGCTAACCTAGCTATTTGTTTTTATTGTTGGAGTTTTATTCAATTTTAATATCAGAATGTTAGTGAAAAGAAGAGCAAAAATAAACTTTTAGATATCAGTCTGCATATGTGCCGGAGGCATCTTTAGTAAAACAGCTCCATATTTAACAAAGCACATACAAAATACACTAACCGGAAGCATCGCAACCTGTTTTCCAGAATACAGAAGTTTGTTGCGTATAACCCCGATTATGTATTTCACACTTACATCATCATTCATCATTTACACTGTCTGTCTCACAAAAACAAAGCAATCCATGGTAAAAAAAACTAACTTAAAACAACATGAAAAAAATATATTATTTCAGACCACAAGTATACCAAACCAAATAAATTCTATACAATTCCTCAACACAAACTATTTTTATGAATCCTGTGGTATAACATGAATGTGATACTGCCAAATGTTTTCCCTCAGGATGTGTGTGTGTTTCTCTTGGGAAAGTAAGCACACCCATTAAATCAAGTTTTGTCTAAATTTATGGAACTCTTTGTCTGACTTCCTCAGTATGGGATTGTGTTTGATGCCGGCTCCACTCACACGGCACTTTTCCTGTACCAGTGGCTGGGGAACAAAGAGAATAACACTGGAATAGTCTCTCAGAAACAGAGCTGTGATGTGGATGGTGAGTACAGCGCTGGAACCTTGACCAGCTCTCTGTTCCCTAACATTATAACACTTTGCGGTGATTAAATTATGCTTTATAAGGTGACAAAGCTGAATCTAATGCATTTACTTCATTTGCTTTAGGTTTTACAAGGAATAGAAAAAAAAAAAAAAACAGTTTCAACAGGGCCATCACAAAAATTCACGTGGCCTAAATGGCTGGGATCCCGGTCCCTATGAGAAGGCTATACAATGTGTACATAAGTTTTAACTGTCAAAACATTTTTTTTTTTTTTAGGTGATGGCATATCCAGCTATGTACAGAACCCTCTGGCAGCTGGAGAAAGTCTTAAGAAATGCTTGGATGTTGCCAAGGCAGCAATACCAGAAGGAGAGCGGAAAACTACACCTGTGTACCTTGGTGCCACTGCTGGCATGCGGCTTCTTAGGTGACTGTACTTATCAATAACTGACTGATGTGTCATATAAATGTGACCCTGGACCACAAAACCAGTCATAAGGGTCAATTTTACTAAATTGAGCTGAATAAATAAGCTTTCCACTGATGTATGGTTTGTTAGGATATGACAATATTTGGCCGAGATACAACTATTTGATAATCTGGAATCTGAGGGTGCAAAAAAATCTAAATATTGAGAAAATCACCTTTAAAGCTGTCCAAATGAAGTTATTAGCAATGCACACGCAGCTGAATCTATCAGAGCGGTTACTGAATCGACACATACAGAAGTAGCCAACAAGTTACTATTTTAAATGATATTTATATAAAAATTATCCTCTACTATCCTTTTTTTGTTGTAAATAACTTATGATAGCTATACTATTATGTCCATAGGCTTTTTCTGCATACTTCTACACCTTTGACTTCCTTGGACTTGTCCCAAAAGCTCCCCTGACCCAGGTTCTTTCCACTATTGAGACTCACTGCAACAAAAACTGGACCTCTGTGAGTTCACAGATACTAATTGCAATCCTACATTTTATAGTAAAAAGCCTGGTGAGATGAGAAGTGAATCACAATATGAGTCCATTTGATGATGCTGGTGTTATCTTTTGTAATACTGATCCTTAAATTAATTTTTATGACTGTTTTTTCTTTCTGCAGCTTACCGCTGAAAATCCAAACATTACGGCAAAATATCTGAAAGATTATTGTGCTTCTGCTCATTATATTATGACTATTCTCTTGAAAGGATACAAGTTCAATAACACCTGGGATCAAATCTCTTTTGTGAAACAGGTAAGGTTTCATCAGTTTAAATTATTAGCCTTCCTTTACCGAAATGAAGCTGTTCAGTAATGTGAATTTATGAATTTCATGCATACAGATCAATCTCCTCCTTATTAATATAGCAGACTGAATATGGATATTCAGTGATTCATAAATCGTTAGAGACTATAATTTAACCTCAGATTATTTGCATTGCTCAAGAGCACAGTGGAAGCAGCTCATAAACTGACATCATGCCATGTGCTCAACGGCAACCTGACAATATATCAGATAACCTCTGCTCCAGAAGTATGAGGAAACCTCCTACTTCTGGGAATCTCCCTGTATATGGCCTTACTTTCCCCATCAGTGTGATTTGTACTCATATAAGATTGTTACAGGTAGCAGACACAGATATTGGTTGGACATTGGGCTACATGCTGAACCTGACCAACATGATTCCTTCTGAATGGTCCAGAGCGGTGACAGGAGTGCCGCACAGTCAGTGGGCAGCTCAGATTTTCTTCATCGTATTTGCCCTCTTCCTCAGTTTACTTATTATAGCCATTCTGTTTGTCCGTGATCTAAGCCAGTGAGTTGTGTGTCATGAATGTGTGTATACATTAATATTTATTGCTTATGTTTGTTTTTTTTCCACAAAGACCTCACAAACAGTGAAATAATCTATGAATTTTGACATTATGATGACAAAATGAGATGACATATCCTTTGTTTTTCTAACATTCTATACCATTTCTAGCAAAATGTAGCTTTTTGTTATTTAAAGTAGTGTCTTGTTTTGAAGGCTGACTAGTACCTCTGATTTAGTCTGTGCTAACTAATAATTCACGAAACAGAGATTTTTCATCATTCATAAACTCTAAATTGTAAGAGTATAGCTTTTTTTATTTGTTTGTATTCATTTTTACTTACACTCAGCACTTGCAGTTGGAATTAAAGCACTTAACAGACATTAAATACATTTATGATTATATTATTATGTGTGAAATCCTTATTGTACTTTGTGCAAATTTATAAAATACAGAAATTACATTCTCCTTAAGCAACTAAATATAAGCAGCTTACTTTTTTTGCCTTTGCTTTTTTACAAATTGTTTGTACATTACCCTCAAAAGTTTGGGGTTGGTAAGATTTAATGTAAAGTCTGCTATACTCACCAATACTGCATTTAATTAAAACAGTAATATTGTGAAATATTATTACCTTTTTTAGGTTTTATTTATTCCTCTGACAGAAAAGCTGATAATTTATGAATTATAAACCATTTTTTCAGGATTCTTTGATAAACAGAAAATTTTTAAAAAAAGTTTTTTTTTTTCCTGTATCGATATAGTCTTTACTGTCACTTTTGATCAATTTAATGCATAACTGCTGAATAACAGTATTAATTTCTACAAAAAATATCTAACTAACCCAAACTTTTGAATGGTCATGCATGTTGTGTGTGTGGGAGTGTGTTTTCAACAGCAACCAGATTTCTTCTGTGATGGTTCTCTTCTCAATGTTGTGTGTCTCTCCTTCTGTGATTTGCGCTGCATTAACAACCTAGTAGCAACAAGAAATGAGTCTTTATGCATGGACAGAAAACACACATGTTGAACAAGTAATAATTGGTGTGATGGGTTTTGTTAGTTTTGAGTCTTACTCTGCAAGAGTTCTCATGGATTCTGACACATTCGCCCCAGTTACAGCACTGCACTCCATGAAATGTATGTTATACTCCTAATGAAGGGAAAATACAACCAAACTTTTAGTAGAAATATACTCAGGCAAAACAATTGGACAGTACTTTTCGGGTCACAATGAACGCTTACTCTGGCCAGATCTGCCCCTTCCTGAATCTGGACTGCACGCTCTACAGAATCATTCTTGTTTCCAAGCAACATCATGATGACATCATCGGGAGCCCTTTTCTTGTGTAACATTGTCATAATACAATTTAGGGAAGGGGACATTTCCATATATTTTGACTAAAATATAAGGAACATGAAAACATTAGATACCTGAGCTCGAGAGATCCAATCCCGTACAGAAATAAAACTATTTGAACATGTGATTTCATACATGAGCAGAAGCCCATCAGCCTTGTGGAACACTTGTGTGGTGATGCTGTGAAACCTTATAAAGATTTTTTGGGTTAAATTACACACCAACAACTTTTTTCATCATGTGTTAATTTGTTCCTATGTCTTACCTCTCTTGACCTGCTGTGTCCCATATCTGCAGTTGAACAGTTCTGTCAGGCAGAGCAACAGTCTGTGTACAGGTGTCAACACCTGGGTGCAAAACATAAAATATATAACATTTTAACATAAAATAAGTTATTCTCCTTTATATATTTATACATTTGGAACTGATCGTTATCATTAGGCTGTCTGTTGCTGCATTTTTTCTTCTTAGAAATCATTTATTTCTATAGTGTACCATGACACCTTATACACTACCATTGTAAATTTAAGGTCAGTAAGATGTTTTAAAGAAATTAGCACCTTTATTCAGAAAGGATGCATTAAATTGACCAAAAGTGACAGTAAATACATTAATAAAGTTACAAAAATCCTGAAAAAATGTATCCAGAAAAATATTAATCAGCACAACTGTTTTCAACATTGATAATAATAAGGAATGTTTATTAAGAATCAAATCAGCATATTAGAATTATTTCTGAAGGATCATGTGACACTGAAGACTGGAGTAATGACTTCACAGGAATAAATTCAATCAATTTTAAAATATATTAAAATAGAAAAGTATTTGAAATTCTAATAATATTTTACAATAGTACTGTTTTTACTATATTTTTGATCAAATAAACTGTATGAGCATAACAGACTTTTTTTCAAAAACATTTTAAAAATCTTGCTGACTCTTTTTGAATGGAAGTGTGAATAATTGCTTCAGAAAAACAAGAATGCCTGCTCTCCAACGCAACACTCACCAATAGTGGAGTGGTAATCCTCAGTGAACTGCCCTTCATGGAAGCGTCTGATGAAGGAAGTCTTCCCCACACAGCTGTTTCCCACCATGACAACGTTAAACTGAACTACTTCAGCATCTGAAACTATATGACAGAGTTTGTGTTTAGATGAGTATTAGATATTAAACTTTAAGAAATAATTGCATGACAATGTTTTATCACTTTACTCACTCCTGTTCTTGAGATTTACCGTCTGCTTAGCTCCAGTGCTTCTATCATGTTTCATGATTTGGTCCAAAGAAACGAGACCAGCACCAGTGCCTTTTGGAGCAGCTTCTTCATTTCTGGAGCAGGAAAAACAAAACAGAATTGAAAAAACAAACAAACAAGTAAATTACTTTCTTATAACAGACAAAGAGCTCTTATATTGCTCTGTTTCATACTTGGCTTCCATGTTCCTCTGCTCAGAGACTGGATGGGTAATTGGTTGATTCTCTGGTTGTAAGGTGAGGCATGGATCACAAACCTTAACAATACAGACATTTGTTAGTGTTTTAAAGCAAGTACCATTATAGGCTGAAGTACAAAATATAAGGACATTTTCTAAACAAAGAGATATATACCTCTAAGTCATCACTGCGCAGCTTGTCCTCAACCTCAGAGCTGTCTGGTTTATGATCTCCATCTTCTAATTCATTCCCAAAATCAGAAGCGGCCAGACTACCAAGGCCTTGTTTGCCCTTAGCGCGTCTGGACCCAAACTTCCTTCTAGTTGATGGAGACGTCCTTTCTTGGCTAACAGGGTTAGTGCTCTCTTCTAGCTGACTGCTACTTGTGTGTGCACTAGAGACATCAAGATACTCTTTATTCAGTTTGTTTTCAGTGATATTATGCACTATAGACACCTCAACTCTTTCAAGATCCTTGTTTTCTTGCTTATTCGTCTTTAAATTCTCATCTTTCTCCCCATCCTCTTTGTCTTCATCCTCCCTTTCTGCTTTGAGCTGCTCTCTGGGATTCTTGCGAGTTGAACCCATTTTTCTTCTTCGTCTTCCTGGTGAGTTGGGTTCACTGTGAGCCAATGGTGTCGGCTGGAGAGATTTGATTTCGGAGTTTTCTGACATATTAAGATCAGAAGCATTCGCTAAGTCTTCAGGGTTAGGCTCTTTGACGATTGATTCCCGATCATTACTCATTGAACTTTGAGACGTCTTATTTAATGCTCTTTCTATCTCACGGAGAAGTGAATCCTCTGACTGATTAGAGTAATTGTGAGTTGTTTGTTCCCCTAAGCTCATTTCAGAGTCCTGAGACATCTGCAGATTTGTGTCTGCAGTTTCTGTTTCTTCATATCCATCTCTTTTTCCTTGTATTCTTCCTTCTCTGAGATTTTTCCGAGTGGAGCCCATCTTTCTTCTCTTCTCAGTGGTAACAGTCTCTGACTGTGGATGTTTGGTAACATCAGCATTTACTAACTGATTATCACATATTTGAAGGGTATTTTCAGGTGTTTCAGGCACTGTTGGTCCACTGGGTTCAGAATTGTTCTGATGATCATTTTCACCTTTTAAATCAGTTGCACTACTTAAAATTTCTGATTCAAGATCTGTGGTACTGACTGAAGACACTTCCTTGGACTGACTGATGCTTGATGCTAAAGGCATATCATCCAAATCATCTTCTGCTTTATTAGTTTCTCTATCCTCTGCCACACCAAGTCCATCTTCATTATTGGCCATATTTTCCCCATGCATTACTCTAGGATATCTCCGGGTTGAGCCCATCTTTCGCCTCTTTTCTTGGGTGGAACTGATTTCATAAACAACATCATCCTGAGTGTTTTTTAGTTCTTGTGTGGGAAAAGAATGGGCTGTGTTTTCAGTTTGTTCAGGCTCTGATCCTACATAAACATGCTGATCAAGGTAATCTACAGTCACGGTTTGATCAACATCTTCGTGACTAACTGTCAAGACAAATTTGTCCTTTGTCCCGTCATAGAGATTGATTGCCTTATTCTCACTATTACTGTAATTTCCAGTACTTTCCATCCCCTTTTCCTCACTCACCTCAGAGAGGTCATGGATATTTGGAGAAACTTCCTTCACTCCATTTTCTGATTCAGAGAACATTTTTGAAGAAGCCACTGGATAGGAAAATTCAACAGGGAAGTTTTGTTCAACCTCTTCATCAAATTTACATTCAGTTTTTCTTGCACTGGTTGCTAAATGTGGTTCTGTATCCTGTTCCTGTGTCATTTCTTCGCTATCTCTATCCATCTTTTTGGATTCTACTTCTTTTCCCTGCCCTTTGTTCCCTCTGAGCGTCTTACGTGTTGACCCCATTTTTCGTTTTTGAACAACTGGATTCAAGCTTGATTGATCTTCTCTAAGAGACTCTTTAGGAATGACACTTTGTTTAGGACCTAAGTATGTGTCAGCATCTCCCAATGGAAGGTCTGAAACCATCTCAGCAGCAACATTTGAAGAACATTCAGATTCTATCAATAGTTCTGGATTTATGGTAGAATTTGGATCATTTTGTTCTGAGATTTCTGTCTGCACATCTGATTTACTACCAATATCCTGAATCTCATGACCTTCTTTATCAGCAGATGAACTAAAGAGTTGCTGGTGTACAGGATATCCTACAATGGCTTCTTCAATAGTTAAATTCTCCTCTGACTTTGTGGTTCCATCATCATTTGTTGTATTTTCAGCTTCTCCCTCTTTCTCTTCTTCAACCTCCTCGTCATTCACCATTCTCTTCCCTCTCTTCCGAGTTGACCCCATTTTTCTCTTCTGCATAGGCCTTTTGGAGACTGGATGCATTTCAACCATCTCTTTCGGCGGAACATCCTCAGATGACACATGAATTTGTGTTTCCTCTATAAGCAGGGCATCAGACAAGACCAGATCAGAATGACTCTTACAGGCAAATCTGTCTCTAACAAAATCTGCAGTTCTTTCTGGGACCTCTAATAAATATGAGCCAGTATCATCCTGTGATGGACCAGTTTGTGTTTGAGATACATCTGGTCTCTGCTCTAGCTCCAAATCATCACATAGCTCCTGCACTGACATGTCCACTGTCTTTGTGGTCTTTCTCTCCTCATCTTCATTATCTCTTATATTCATAATTTCTTGTGTCACATTGTGATCAACCACGTTATCCTGGTTTTGAATTTCTAAGCGTGTTTCTGTGTCTTCCACTTCTGACAATACTTCATTATCTCCATTCTTTTCCTCGGATTCTACTCTCACTTTTCTTTGTCCTTTATTCCCTTTGAGAGGTCTACGAGTTGAGCCCATTTTTCGCTTCTGAACATTAAGACTCAATTTTGTGTGTACCTCCTCTCTGTGAGGAACTTCTGGAATGATGTTGGCGTCACTTTGTTTGGGAATTGTGTCTATTTTTCTTTCATTCTCAGCAATTTCAGATATCAATGCTTCTGGTTTTGCATCAGTGGAAATGTCATTTTGAAGCAAATCTGACTTAATAGTCATATTACTCTCCACTGTAACTGTATCGCCAATAAACTCAACTTCTTTGATTAAAACACTGGCTTCACAGATGTTCTCTTCTGCTGCTTCTTCTTCAAATGCTGTTGAGTCAAATGTTTTGTTTTCTAAGTGTTGTTCTGTGTCTCCCTCTGCTTGCACTATTTCAACATCTCCAGTATTTTCCTGGGACAATGCATGAGTTTTGGGGAGGGTTTGTGATTCTGAAATGTCACAGACACTCGCTGCAGTATATCTAGATTCATCTCTACAACACTAGCTTCACAGATGATCTCTTCTGTTTCTTCTCCTTCAAATGTGGCTGAATTAAGAGTTGTGATTTCGGTTTGAACTGAGTGTGGTTCTGTGTCTCTGCCTACTAGTGCTCTTTCAACCTCGTTATAATCTTCTTGGGACTCTGCATGTAATTTTGTGAGGGTTTGTGATTCTGAAATGTCACTCACTGCAGTATATCTAGGTTCATCTAGACTGGGTTCATCCTCCAAACTAATTGTTTCTTTCTCTACATTGATCATATCTTCACTGTCAGGTGTCTCATTTTCATCATGATGTTCTTTTTCTTTTCTTTGTCCATTTTTCTCTCTGAGAGGTCTACGAGTTGAGCCCATTTTTCTCTTATGAATAACTGGACTTGATTTTGAGTGTGCCTTCAATGCATCAGAACTTTGAAGAAAGTCTGACTCAGAAGTCATATTACTCTCCACTGTAACTGTATCTCCAATAATTTCAACTTCTCTCACTAAAACACTAGCATCATGTATGTTCTTTTCTGTTCCTTCTGCTTCACTGGTTGAGTCAGATGTTTTGATCTGTGCTTTAATTTCTAAATGTAGGTCTGTTTCTCCTCCTACTGCCACTCTTTCAGCATCTCCAGCATTTTCCTGGGACTCTTCATTTAGTTTCATGAGGGTTTGTGATTCTGTGATGTGACAGATACTTATTGCAATGGATTCCTCAGATGTTAAGTCTGAACTAAATGATGACTGCAGGTCAGTGGATTTAGACCCTTCAACAGGACCAACATCATTCTTCTCGCATATTTCCATCTCCTGTTCTTTAGCTCCATCTTTTAAACTTTGTAATGTAGATTCGTCTAGACTGGGTTCATCCTCCAAACTAATTGTTTGTTTCTCTACATTGATCATATTGTTCTTTTCTGTTCCTTCTCCTTCACTGGTTGAGTCAGATGTTTTGATCTGTGCTTTAATTTCTAAATGGAGGTCTGTTTCTCCTCCTACTGCCACTCTTTCAGCATCTCCAGCATTTTCCTGGGACTCTTCATTTAGTTTCATGAGGGTTTGTGATTCTGTGATGTGACAGATACTTATTGCAATGGATTCCTCAGATGTTAAGTCTGAACTACATGATGACTGCAGGTCAGCGGATTCAGACCCTTCAACAGGACCAACATCATTCTTCTCGCATATTTCCATCTCCTGTTCTTTAGCTCCATCTTTTGTGTTTCTTAATGGAGATGCATTTGTACTGGATTCATCCTCCACACTGAATGTTTCTTTCTCTACATTGATCATATCTTCACTGTCAGGTGTCTCATTTTCATCATGATGTTCTTTTTCTTTTCTTTGTCCATTTTTCTCTCTGAGAGGTCTACGAGTTGAGCCCATTTTTCTCTTATGAATAACTGGACTTGATTTTGAGTGTGCCTCTTCTCTGTGAGAAACTTCAGGAATGATGCTGATGTCACTTTGTAAAAGAATTGTGTCTGCTTCTCCTGAAACTTCTTTCTCAGCATTTTCAGATATTTTCAATGCTTCGATGTGTGCATCAGGAGAAGTTTGAAGAAAATCTGACTCCGTAGTCACATTACTCTCCACTGTACCTGTATCTCCAATAACTTCAACTTCTCTGACTAATGTCACACTAACATCATTGATGTTCTCTTCTATTCTGTCAGCTTCACTAGTTGTTGAGTCAAATATTTTATTCTGTGATTCAATTTTTAATTGTAAGTCTTTGTCTTCCTCTGCTGCCACTTTTTCAGCATCTCCAGAATTTTCCTGGGACTCTTCATGCAGTTTCATGAGGGTTTGCGATTCTGTGACATGACAGATACTTACTGCAGTGGATTCCTCAGAAACTAAATCTGAACTACATGATGACTGCAGGAGAGCAGATTCAGACCCTTCAACAGGACCAACATCATTCTCCTCACATAATTCCATCTCCTGTTCTTTCTTAAGAATTGTGTCTGTTTCTTCTGAAACTTTTTCCTCAGCATTTTCAGATATTTTCAATGCTTCGATGTGTGCATCAGGAGAAGTTTGAAGAAAATCTGACTCTGTAGTCACATTACTCTCCACTGTACCTGTATCTCCAATAACTTCAACTTCTCTGACTAATGTCACACTAACATCATTGATGTTCTCTTCTGTTCCTTCAGCTTCACTAGTTGTTGAGTCAAATATTTTGTTCTGTGATTCAATTTTTAATTGTAAGTCTTTGTCTTTCTCTGCTGCCACTTTTTCAGCATCTCCAGCATTTTCCTGGGACTCTTCATCCAGTTTCATGAGGGTTTGTGATTCTGTGATGTGACAGATACTTATTGCAATGGATTCCTCAGATGTTAAGTCTGAACTACATGATGACTGCAGGTCAGCGGATTCAGACCCTTCAACAGGACCAACATCATTCTTCTCGCATATTTCCATCTCCTGTTCTTTAGCTCCATCTTTTGTGTTTCTTAATGGAGATGCATTTGTACTGGATTCATCCTCCACACTGAATGTTTCTTTCTCTACATTGATCATACCTTCATATTCAAGTGTCTCATTTTCATCATGATGTTCTTTTCTTTGTCCTTTATTCCCTTTGAGAGGTCTACGAGTTGAGCCCATTTTTCGCTTCTGAACATTAAGACTCAATTTTGTGTGTACCTCCTCACTGTGAGGAACTTCTGGAATGATGTTGGCGTAACTTTGTTTGGGAATTGTGTCTGTTTTTCTTTCATTCTCAGCTATTTCAGATATCAGTGCTTCTGGTTTTGCATCAGTGGAAATGTCATTTTGAAGCAAATCTGACTTAATAGTCATATTACTCTCCACTGTAACTTATTCAAGTGTCTCATTTTCATCATGATGTTCTTTTCTTTGTCCTTTATTCCCTTTGAGAGGTCTACGAGTTGAGCCCATTTTTCGCTTCTGAACATTAAGACTCAATTTTGTGTGTACCTCCTCACTGTGAGGAACTTCTGGAATGATGTTGGCGTAACTTTGTTTGGGAATTGTGTCTGTTTTTCTTTCATTCTCAGCTATTTCAGATATCAGTGCTTCTGGTTTTGCATCAGTGGAAATGTCATTTTGAAGCAAATCTGACTTAATAGTCATATTACTCTCCACTGTAACTGTATCGCCAATAAACTCAATGTCTTTGACTACAACACTAGCTTCACAGATGATCTCTTCTGTTTCTTCTCCTTCAAATGTGGCTGAATTAAGAGTTGTGATTTCGGTTTGAACTGAGTGTGGTTCTGTGTCTCTCCCTACTAGTGCTCTTTCAACATCGTTATAAACTTCTTGGCACTCTGCATGTAATTTTGTGAGGGTTTGTGATTCTGAAATGTCACTCACTGCAGTATATCTAGGTTCATCTAGACTGGGTTCATCCTCCAAACTAATTGTTTCTTTCTCTACATTGATCATATCTTCACTGTCAGGTGTCTCATTTTCATCATGATGTTCTTTTTCTTTTCTTTGTCCATTTTTCTCTCTGAGAGGTCTACGAGTTGAGCCCATTTTTCTCTTATGAATAACTGGACTTGATTTTGAGTGTGCCTCTTCTCTGTGAGAATCTTTAGGAATGATGTTGATGTCACTTTGCATGAGAACTGTGTCTCCTTCAAGTAATACTTGCAGGTTTGTATCAGAGGATGTATCAGTTTGCTCCTCTGTTAATTCTCTGTTTTGCTCTGGGTTTTCTGATTCACTATCATTATACACAGTGTCCCCATCTGATATCACGACGGGTTCTGCATCCATCTCCTTAATTCCTTCTGTTACTTCACTTCTCCCATCGCCTCTATCAAAAGCTGCATTCTCAGATTCTACACTGAAAAGTATTCCTTCCTTTTCACTTTTCTCATTCACATTTTCATGTGAGTCATAGCCTTCGTTATCAGGAGATTGCATGAAGAGTTGTTGGTGTGCGTGAGATCTTGTATCTGTTGCTGAGTCTTTAAAACTAAACATTTCCTCTGACTTTGAGGTCACACCATTACCTGCAGCAGTCTCTTTTTTGCCTTTTCTAACCTCATCAGTTTCTAGCATCTTCCCAGCATCATCTTGTAGTGGACTGTGTGTTTGAGATATATTCGATGAATATTGCTGTTTTTCCTTATATAGCTCCTCTTTTTCAGCTGAAACTTCACATGGTCTCTGGTGTGAAATCCAAATGGTCTCTGTGCTTGTTTCTCCGTCTTTTTCATTATCTCTTACATCCATTATTATTTGTGTTACATTGTGATCTCTTACATCACCCTGGCCTGTAATTTCAAATGCATTGTCTGTTTCAGATCCTCTTTGATCACTCGTATTCTCATTTTCTCTCGCAGCTAAAATTTGGGGATCTTTATTTTCTTCCATAATACATTCTAAATCAGTCAGAGTATCACATGTTACTGAAGCAACATCACAAACATTACTTTCTTGTTTAATTTCCATATGAATCTCTTGCGTTTCATCAACAGCATCACTCATCTCATGTGGTAAATTGGTTGCTGTGGGTTCTGCATGGCTAATATTAGGCACAGGCACATCAAAACTTCTACTTCCTCCCACTATAAGTTGAGCCATAGAACAATCGCAGTTATTATCTAGAGTAGCTATGTCATGTTGGCTTAATGAAGATTCTTGATCATTTATAGAAAGTTCCTCTTTCTGTTTTAAAACCTCCTCCTTGGCTTCTGTGTTTACAGCTCTAAAGTTGTAAGATGTGTTTGTATCTTTTCTTGTATCAGACACATGTTGGCTGTTATCACTTAAATGACTTTCTGCTTCTTTCCAAACTTTGTTTACAAAATCCTCAGTGTGTGAACCAAACTTAAAATCCAATCCCTCGTTGAGTAATGGAGTTCCATGGTGGCTAGATGTTTCAGGTAGGGGCTTTTCTGAATCAACAAGGGGAAAAGCAACTGATTGGTTCATAGTTTCAGTTCCTGCCGAAACATCAGGCTCTTTCAGCTCAGCTCTCTCAGCCAACAGAGACTGATTTAAAACCAAAGCTGATTCTGTGTGAGACGATGAAACATCTCTTGCCACATCATCCCATGTTTGCGCCATCTCTTCTGACATGGTGAACTTTGCTTCGCCTATGACTTCTGCTTTACTTCCATTCTCTGTCATGTTTCTTGAATGTTCTTGCACACCTACATTGTCACTGTTTTTCCCTCCGAGAGGCCTGCGGGTTGAGCCCATCCTTCTTTTTTGTCCAGAGGTACTGGCTATTGGGATTTCTTGGTGACTAAGTGTTTTTGGTTCATCAAACATGACTGAATCCTTCCGCAACAAATCACTTTCAGCTACTGTGACATCAATAGAATGGACAGATGGCACCATTGCCTCGTCTATAGGCATATCACTTACAACCTCATGTGAATGAGATGTTATTTCTTGATAGTGGATTGCATCTTTATCTTCATTTTCTAAAACCGCAAACATAAGAGTTGTTCTAGGCTCCTTTCTCAATCCAGAACTTTTTGTCTGAAGGGATAAATCAGAAGGAAAACTCATTGACCTTGATTGTTCTTCTTCTGTTAGAGAAGCATGTTGTTCCTCACTGGTTGATGTGTTTGGTTGAGTTACATATTCTTCATCTAACTCTCCAGTGGTCCTCACTTCAAGTTTTCTTTCAACTTTAAACCTACCAGTACTCTTGCGTGTTGATCCCATTTTTCTTTTCTGTTCTGACAGTTCATTCTCCATGAGTGAATCCTTGCAACCTCTTGCATGTGGAGGACATTCTAATGCAGATGTTTGTTGATCAACGCTTGAGCTTGGTGGATGATCAAACTGGGTTGAATGGTAATCAGTGGAGGTGTGAAATTCATTTCGCCCATCCTCAGACTCTGCAATCCGCTGAAACCCATCATCATCTTTCTCGATATTGCTGTTAAGACCTTTAGGACCTCGTCGAGATGAACCAAGTCTCTGGTTCTTCTTGGATCTTCTGCCTGACATGACTTTTCATGTGTTCATATGATGAGACAAACAATGGAGATGAGTCATTTCTAAACATCTTTGACACTTAAGAACATGATTAAAAAGGAAACCAGAGAGCATTAGTGATGTGACCCATGTATATGACTCATACCAACCGTCACACATGTGCTCTCAAATCATTGATTCCACTGAAGACTTTTGCTTGTGATGATACATAATGACAGTGAAAATCAGACCACCCTAACAAGCTGTTTTATATACTAATATACTAGATAGATATAACGTCAAGAGTTATATTTTCAATATATAACAAATGTTTATTAAAAAAAAACAAAAAAACATGACACTTGCCATCACACATTTAATTCGTCCCGTATGGACCAGTAATGACAGTCTGCTTTGCTTCCATACATCCTAACGTGCTGATTATTTATTAAAATGATTTAAAAAGATATTTTTAAAAAAATGTGTAAATACACGTTGTTGGACGGATGAATGTTGTGTCATGTCTTTACTCAGATGTTCGCAATGTGAAAAGACATTCCGCTCAACTAAATACCATGACTAAGTAATCCAACGTCAATATGGATAATTTGAGGATAAAACCACGTAATTTGCATGCAAAATTTTGCATTTACAAATGCAAAATGACAAAGCGTAAATGTAAGACGTGCCCCCTACAACTTGTAACACTACTAAAGTACCATGATAAACTGATGTTACCTTCTGATGCCCCTTTCAGGGATCCATTCACTTTGCAGTCCTGGGTGTTTTAGCAGCGCAGTTTTAGTTGCCTGTGTTTCTCTTTTGAAGGAGGCTCAGTTCATGCAGCTTCCTTTTTGCTGCTACCCTCAACTTCCTGTGTTATTGACACAAACTGCATTAGAAGTGTGATCTTGAAGTATATATTTCATGAAGAGAATTGATGATCGTTCTTACTGTGTGAACGACGTAAACAAATTTTTCGATAGCAGTCTAAGTGCATGTTTGAATTAAAAAAAAAAAAAATCTTTTTGAGTTTTGCTGGCTCTTTAGTGGACATTTTAAAGCTTAGAAATGCAACCAAATAGCCTATGATACAATTTAAAACACATACTATAGATACAGTCAAATGAACCAAAATAGGTTCATAGTAAGCAGCATTTTATTTTAACGTGAAATTCCTTCCTTCAAAAAAGCCTTTACAATAAGGTTTAACATTTGTTAACACATCATTAACGTTTGTTGCAGCATTATAGGTTAGTTAATTCATAAATCTATCGTTCATTACTAATTCATGTTTGTTAACAATACATTGTTTATTCAACTTGAAATAATGCATTAGTACATGAAGAAAATGATCATAACCTATATCATAACTGCTAGTTCATGATACCCAATATCAATACATGTGATAATGAATTTAACCTTATAGCAAAAGGGTTACCAAACTCTTTACTGCAAGTAACATCTGAACAGCTAATCAGTGTGAACTGTAGAGAAAAGTCATACAGTGAATTCATAAGGAACTTCTTTTAATGGAAGTACAAACAAAAAAAGCATACAAAACTGGTCACAAATGACCATCTAAGTCAGACATGAGTTCAGACATTCCATTCAGAACTTTTCACTGCCCAAAGAGCATAAAATTACATTCAGGCATTTAGGCAGGATGAAACCATTGCTACCCATTAAGCACAGATATCTTAAGTAAAAAAGGATAGTCAGAACACTATGGGGAAGATACATTTTAAAAACACTGGGGGCAAAAAAAAAAAAATCCATCACTGTTTCCAATCATCCTGGTCTGTTGAGGAGAAGCGCACAGACATGCTTTCTCTGATGAGGCTGGCCTTGAACATTTCTCACTTCCGACCATTGGAACGTGAACGACTGAAAAGAAAGACAAATTACGTCAGCATAAATGTAAATACTCTAGCTGTGCCATTACACAACTACTCACAAGTGTAAACCTACCTGCGTGATCTTGAGAAAGACTTTGAAGGTTTATAGTTTCTATCGCGGGACAAAGACCTCTCTCTTCTCCTCTCTCTGGAAAGGGACCTATAAAAGTCAAGTAAACACGAATATAGCAAGAATATATGTTATAGTTATCTCATTACTAAGGAGCTGATAGATGAGATGCAAAGTTAGTTTATATCCATAAGAATAGCCATAATTAAAAATGGAAACGTGGTTATGGTGTTGACATTAGTTGCAGAAGGGTTATAAAAACATTTAAGCAACTCACCTGCTCCGACTACGACTAAAGCTCCGCCTCCTAGGAGACCTATATGCAGATGCAAGAAATACTGACAAGTCAGGGGTCAATATGGCCAAAAAATATTCATGATGCATGAAGCGTCACGCAATAGTTTTTGGAGTTGATACCAATTGGCCTTCAATTAAGTTTTTATGAAGCCCAATATGGGTCAACATTTTTCAAAACAACTATCAGAAGTGCCTGTTCCAGATTCCAGATTCAAAAAGGTTTCAGTATGAAAACTACTGAAACACAGAGGGATATAAATGTATTGTTTTGATTTACACAAAAAAAAAAAAAGTCACTCTTTAGATATCGTATTATACATATTAACATCAGGAAAAAGGTTATACCTCAAAACCACCAAATAAACAAATTTCAATGTCATTAAGCGGGAGGAAAAGGCATTAACTTACTATTTTGTTTTCAACAAGCTAGTTATGATGCAGTGAAGCTGAGTGCTTGTCAGGAGGGTGTAATTTGCGGGGAGATTTTGCCAGATGGTTGCTAGATGTTAACAGCTATACAGTAGGTGGCTGAAGATGTCAGCTAGATGAGGACTGCTGAGGATATGTTGTCATGTAGACATTTGGGGAGGGGCATAAGACCCGTTGATTGGTTGTAAGTGTGGCGTGGTTGGTTTTGCCGATCAGGTTAACGTTGGAGGAGGTGAAGGAGCCTGAGAGAGGCATGCTCAGGAACCAATGGGCTGGTGGCCATGCTTGGATCATGTGAGCTGATTGGTGTACGCTGGTCACATGATGCTGAAAGAGGGCTAGTTGACTGACTCAGAGGAAGATGAGTAGAGGCTTGGTGATGTCTCTGAAAGGGGGGGTGGGGTGGTCAGCTTCATTAATATAAATAGAAAAATGACATAAAACCCAAACAATGAGAAGATTCTTCGGAAATCTGTAACTACAATTCAATTATAATGAATATTCCTGAGCAAAAACTCAATGCACTCATTTAGAATAGAGAACATCGGTAGAGGGGAATGAAGCATTGGCTAACCAATCCAAAAGCTGAAAACTGATCAGTGCAAGGACAGCACGGGGAAGGTTTTCGAACAGCTTGCCTGAATTTATGAAAAGATGCTGGTTTTATCAGTCTCCACACCTAGGCTCATCATTCTGCCCATAACTAAGCTTGAGGTGAAAGGGTTTTTAAGACATCTAGCCTTGTTTGAGAGCAGAAAAAGAAACCTTACCGCCGTCTAGGGGGTGGGCTGCGGCGTCTATAATCATCACGAGGGCGACGATTCCAAGAAGGGGGTGGTCCTCGATACCTTGACCGTTTTTCACCACTGGACATTTCAACTCTCACTCGACAACCACACAGTGTTCTGAAGCAGACAAATAAAAATATTTTACAGAAAGAGCATGTCACATTTCTACATCATACAGTACAAACACTGAGTTAACAAAGTAACAAATAGCTGCATTATACTGATGACTTTTTTTAAAGGGGTCATATGATGCGATTTCAATTTTTCCTTTCTCTTTGGAGTGTTACAAGCTCTAGGTCAATTTTTCCTTTCTCTTTGGAGTGTTTCAAGCTCTTGGTGCATTTTTCCTTTCTCTTTGGAGTGTTACAAGCTCTAGGTCAATTTTTCCTTTCTCTTTGGAGTGTTTGCCTGGAGCTGATTCCGTGCTGGTCGCTAATGAAATATATAAACTTCACGCTGTGGATCGGCTTTCACCGTGGACAAAGTGGAGTCCAGCCCGGGGTTGTCACATGTGGTTGCCGCAAGCCCGCCGGACGCTCCTTCGTCACAACACACTGGATAGCTGGCCAATCAGAGCACACCTCGCTTTTCAGACCGACGAGCTTCGTAAAAATCGACGCGTTTAAGAAAGGCGGGGCATAGAGGAGAAACAATAATGTACAGTATGTGGAAAATAATGTTTTTTGAACCTTAAACCACATAAACATTTCATTACACCAAATAATGTTCTTTTTAGCAACATCACATTACCCCTTTAATAGCATAAACAATGGCTGCGTTTACACTTGGCATTAACATGCGATCGGCTCATCAGTCAATCAGGACACGGTGCATTTACACTTGGCAACATCAAGTGACTTTTCTACCTGGATAACCGATCAGATCTCTCATTCCCGCGCAATATTTACATAAGTCTTACACCGTGCCTACACCGGACGCGAATAGCGCGGTGCGCCACAACAAAATACTATAGAACCCATTATAATCAGTAATGCGGTCTACACTGGATGTGGCACGACACGACAAATCCCCGACAGTAAACTGTTGCCTCTTTCTATTTATGACTGACACAAAGTTAAAATAATTCGCAATGGTCGCTTTATCGCGTCCAGTGTAGACAGCCTCAAGCTGTTGCGGCACGGTGTGACAACTGTCACATCCGGTGTAGACACAGTGTTAAGTGTGCGAGTCTCACTAGCGCTCTACGGCCTGGTGTCCTCCATCTATCTTCTGACAGTTCGGGAGAGAGGGGGGCGGGGTTTTGCGTGTTGTTGACCTGCGAATACAGACATGATGGCTGGATTGCGTTTACATTACCCTGAGATCCGATCACAAGGTGTCCTAGACTACCTCAGGACCAGGACACACTGATCGGATAACATTCCGATTAGAAGCGCGTTTACACTTGTCTTTTCAATGTGTATGTGGACGACATCCGGGGTACAGATGTTAATGCCAAGTGTACATGCAGCCAATGTATATTAAATTTTTTTATTTAGTTTTAATTATTTAATTTCAAGCAATATTATCATTGCTCTGTATTAAGTGTTGTATGCCTATGTTGTATAATCTCTTCTAGGACACTAAAATTGATCAAATGTTGCCTGGCAACTAGCTTCATGGCCTAATGGTTAGAGCGTGGGACTTGTGACCCAAAGCTTGCGGGTTCAAGTCTCGGGATTGTAGGTGGGGGGAGTGAATGACCAGCGCTCTCTTCCACCTTCATACGATGACGAGGTGAGACCCTTGAGCAAGGCACCGAACCCCCAACTGCTCCCCGGGCGTCACAGCAAAAAATGGCTGCCCATGATGGAGATTTACCGCTGATTACAGAACCGGCTTTACTGACAAGATGCGCATTAAATTTTGCATGCGATTTATCGTTCAGCCCTACTGCCCACTGCTCCGGGTGTGTGTTCATGGTGTGTGTGTTCACTACTAGGATATCATACTTGGCTACATGTCACTTAAACTTTTTTCACTTCACCAATATCTCAAGTAATTAAAATTATTTTTATAGTCTTAGCTTACAATAATAACCCTGGAACAACTATGTACATTTGAATAGTTTCCTTCAAACACACAAGATTCAATTCTGAAATCCTTTGCTTAACCAGAATAATCTAATCTGCAGGACAATGGCAGTTTCAGAGGACTAAATTGAAATAGATGTTCTTACCTTCCGTCAAGCTCCCTCACAGCATCAGTTGCATCTCTGGGGTCCTCAAACTCCACAAAAGCAAAGCCGGGAGGATTTCTTGCCACCCACACGCTCCTCAGGGGACCATAATAGCCAAATGCTCTCTCCAACTCAGTTTTGTTACCACTGTTGCCCAAATTGCCAACATAGACCTTACAATCCAGTGGGCAGTCCCGGCTTAGGGAAGGGTCTGTAGAGAAGAAAAAAAAAAAAAGTTTAGTTTCATCATCACTCTGTATTTTTAGGTGCCATATGTCTATCCCACCTCTTCTAGCACACTAAAATGTATCATAGCTGGAGTGGATGTTAGAAGAGAGTAATAAAGACTTGCCTCCCATATCTTCACCAACCCCAAACTCAGCTGCACACCTAAAATGCTGCAAGAAATTAAACATAAGCACAGAGGCTTTGAATATCCAATTAAACTGGATGATAGAAGCCTAACGTGTCAGTTGTGTTACGTTTAAAAGATGCAATATGTAACGATCAAAATCGTCACTAAAGAGGTTGAAAACTGATTTTGGAACCAATGAAAACACCAGCATGTAACACTGGATTACTAAAAGGATTTATAAAACGCATTAAAAGCGTCTTTATAGGTAAGCTACAAACATACAAGCGACAGTAAAATTATTTATAGAACAACAATGTTTTAATAATCAAAGTCTAATTAAACGTAATACGAATGGATTTGTTACACACTAAACGTATGTACCAAGCTAACAGGCTAACTTAGCTTGAACAGGCCTACACACTTCAACCGAGCAAGAACAGTGATTTAAATGGGAAAATTTGACTATTTTATAATTTACGTGCACTTTATACAGTTATTAAATAACGGAGGTTTAGTTTTTCTTACCGGTAAATCTGCTTTATTTGCGCTAGCAAAATCGAAAACTCACCACTGCGGCTGACCAATAGTGACTGCGGTGCCTCGCGAGCCAATCTAAATGTAAAGCACTTCCGGTTATCGCCAAGAACACGGACGTCGAAAGAAAAGCTCTTTTAGGCCTAACAATATCGAAGTGCAACATTTCTGCTCAGAAACAGCCATCGCACACCTGCGACAACGGTATTTGAAGGCTGCAAATGTTTTAATAGTTCACATCACAGTGTCTAAAGCAGGGGTAGGCAAGTTCGGTCCTACAGAGCCGCAGTCCTGCAGAGTTCAGCTCCAACCCTGAAAAAAAACTCACCTGCCTATAGCCTTAGTAATCCTGAAGACATTGATTAGCTTGTTCAGGTGTGTCTGATTAGGGTTGGAGCTGAACTCTGCAGGACTGCAGCTCTCTAGGACCGAACTTTGCCTACCCCTGGTCTAAAGGATGAATTCTGACGAATAGGCCCAGCACAGTTATAAATAACACACCTTACCTTTTCGTTCTTTATACGTTATAATGAATGAAGCTATCTCAGAACTACTTCGGAGAATACTCAACATTGTTTTCATTAGTTGTTAACATTAACAAATTAATTATATATTTATATTCATATGTTCAATACTTGTTTTAGAATATATAGGTATGTAGGCTATACTTATTTTGATGTTTCTCTGTAATATTTTATATGTACAGTGTATATGATCAAAATCATCACATATTGTTTTGGAAATAAAAAAATTGAATGAAATTCAAATATATCTTTTTAAAAAAAATTAAATTATTATTATTATTATTTTGTGTGTTACTTTTGGTGATATGAGATGTAATATGTGCAATATTATAACCCCTTTGATTAGCAAAATAAGGTGTCAGAGGTAGAGGTGTCAGACCCTCAGCAACTCATTTAGGCTAAATCTTGGGGGCAATAGTTCAGCCCTGGTTTTGGAACCCCTTAACTGTCACCGTCCCACCTTTTTTTGTTGTCCTTTTTCTCTATCAAGTCTTTTAGTAATCATCATAAATCATATATTATTTGAAAGATTAGAAGCCCAAGATTCATTCTGTGAAACCCATTTTGAAATCGGACATTGCATTACCATGGAAATGGTACTTTAAAATATTTTGGCGGTCTCCTCCCCCTTAGTGGGCAGTGTCAAGTGTCATATTACAAAATGCATTACGGTCTTTTAGAATCAAACTTTTTTATAATCTTGACAAAAAACATATCATTGGAAAGGTCTGAGTCTCAGGATTCCATATTTGGTGGTTATTTTGAGATAGAAGTAATATTGATAGAGCAATCTAGACATTTGTGACAGAAAAATGCATTTTAAAAAATTAAATGGAGTTTGGGTGTCACCCGGTGGCTGTTTGTGGTATATCACCCTAAATAAAATCTCACAGGAACCTCAATTTTTTTCATATCAACTTCAAATTTGGAACATAACTTATTTAGACATAAGGCTTTAATTTTATACCAATTTTAGAGTAAAACCTGTTATGTAAAATATTTATTATATATAAAATAAAATTAATATAGTGCATTTTCTTTACAGTAAATTTAAACTACAATAACTTTTTGATACTTTAATTTTTTTGAAAACATTCCACTTTTGCGATAATCTGCTTTTTTTCTTCTTTAAAAAGAGACCAACCTTATGTCTGTATTCCAAAGTGTTCATAAATTACAACAGTTTAAGTGGATAGTGCACCTGCATGCCTATTTTAAAAAATGGGGGGTGACAGTTAAGGGGTTAAGCAAAAACTGGGGGAGTTATGTAACACATACCTTTTATTCAAATAAAGAGCATTTCGCTGACTGTCTTTATTTTGACTGGCTTTTTTGCCTCACTGGGCAGGTCAGTAAGTATGCATGTTTACATCTACCTCACCCTTATCATACTCCAACTCTTCTGGGGTTTTGTCATTTATATTCATTGCTGTTTTCTTATGTAATATCTAAACAAAAAGCATCCCTTTGAGAAACCAATATATATTTCCCTCATTCTTATGTTCCATGTGTAGGTTATTTGTATGCAAGACAATGTGAATTTATGTTACCACACACGGCACAGAATGTGTTTTTCCTCCCAGATTAGTACCGCACATTCTGTTCTGTTTTGCTTCCTGATGACTGGTTAGCCTGCATGAACCCGCCCTCTCACTCCATAAAAGCAAGATATACTTACGCACTGAAGCACACACACACACACACACACACTTTTTGTGGTTCGTTTGGCTTTATCTAACTCTTGATAAGTTACTTAGACTCACACACAATGCAATGACATTGATACTAAATTACATAGAATAAATGGAAAGTAATTTTTTAATACATTTAATGTAAAGTTCATACATCTTACAATTAGTGGATATTTCTATACATTTTAGTGGCACTCAAAAAAGACATAAGACATAATCATAAGAACTTTACATTCTAATATGTTAAATGTTATCTTGGACTAATTTGCAAACATGCATTGTATGTAGCAAATCAGGTTAGCTTTTATAAATCTTTGTGAGAACATTTTAACATATTTAAGATTGCATTTCAAAAATCTCACATTGACTTACATTGATAAACTTCACAATTTTGATTGAATTGTGGTTTTTCTCATCTGATTTTCTTATACTGTATTTAAACTATAGTGCAAAACAGCAAGTACTAACTTGTTTGGTATTGGAAGTATTTTTCCCCCTTAAAAGAGATTGTTTAGCATGCTGCAAATGTCCCTACTACCTGACAGATTACTGAAAAAGGTGTCGTGAGAAAAAAACTGCATGACCGTCTGCAGCTATTGCTTAGTCAGACGACTTTGATATGCTTTCTGCCAAACAGTTATTTGTTTCGGGTTTTCTGACATCTTTGGAGGATAGGTTTTTTAAATGGAGGTTGCGATCTTTGGAAAAGCATTCCAGTCAAAATTTTGAAATAATTAATGCTTTTTTATGTTTTTGAAACAAGTCTCTCATGCTCACCAAGGCTGTATTTATTTTTATCAAAAAATACAGTAAATCAGTAATATTGTAAAATGTAATTAAAATTTATTTTTTTATTTTATTAATTATTTTACAATGTAATTTATTCCTGTGACGGCAAAGCTGATTTTTTAATATTAATAGGTCACAATCTTACTGTTTTTACTGTATTTTTGATCAAATAAATGCAGCTTTGGTATGCATAAGAGACTTCTTTCAAAAACATTTAAAATATCTTAATTGTTCCAAACTTTTGTCTAGTAGTAATCATGCTATTTCTATGTATAGTTTGCAGAATAGCACTTTTACATTCATGGAATACCCATATGACATACTACATTTACCAAAATATGCAATAAAGCACACTGTGCAGAATACTGTATCCCACAAAGCAATGCCTGCACTTGGCCTTCCATTTCCTATGTGTTAAATGAACCAGAAGCAATATCAGCTGTGACAAGACTGAACATGGCAAAATGTAAAGAAAATTTTATTAAAAGCACAAAAACAACTGTATTTTATTTTAAAGCTCTGGACACCACTTACATTCATCAAAGAAATCAAAAACAAAAAAGCTTACATAAAATGTTAATCATTTTACAGCTTGAAACTACTTCTGTTAGGACATGCAATTAGTATAGTTTTCTTTCAGTTCTTTGTTACTCTTAATGAAACACATCACATTTCTAAGTTATAGCCTACAGTTTCCTGTTATTGGCGCCATAAATGTGGTTCTATGTACCTGCTGGTTATAACAGACCACCATTACCTCTCGCTCTTTCCAATGCCAAAAAGGAGGTCCGTGCATTCAGGCGAATAAAGACACTGACACATGCCATGTTATTCCACTTCCCAGACGTTTGTATTAAATGTACTTAAGCTGCAGGCTAAAAAACAGACGACGCGTGAGCGCGAGACCATGTTTGTCAAGTTCAGTACCACTTCTTACCTCCGTTGTGCCGATGAGTCAGTCAACAGAGTCTCTACCACACGTGCCACTGTGAACTAGAACATTTAGTTCTTGACGCGCGGACCTACTGAACTGAGAAACCAGTGGAAAAACGAGCAGGATTGTAACCAAAAAAAAAATCGACATTATTTGGCGACAAGGTGATACTCCTATAATCACTCCTTATTGCATGCTATTCCTTTCAGTCGTTTCCATCCACAATCCTCATGTCCTATCTGAAAATATGTAACATTTGGATACCATTAGGCTGTGACCATAAATGCTTCTTATGTTTCTACTGCTGGAAGATGAAAATACATGTAGAACCTTGTATGGACTGTCATCTACGTAATTTGTAGATTATATGACAAAATAGGAATTATGTGAAAAAAAAAAAAACATTGCAACAATTGAGTGTTTTGCATTACAAAACAGATTATTCATATCCTTTATATGCATCTGTTAATGTTTGGTGAATCACTGTGTTTTGAGAAATAATCTAGTAATTAGATCTAATCTAAATAATCTACTATGACATTTTATATAAGTTTATCTTAAAGCATGATATTTCTTTTAAAACTGCCCTGCGGATGATGGAAAAGTGCATATAAGTGCATATACCTATACCTTTGTGTAGGCTATGTAGAAACTGTATACATATTTTGGACATATTACCACATTATTAAATTGTGGAGGTTTCTGATATTACAGCATACTATTTTCCATGCACCTTTTTTGAGAATGTTTGCGCACAAATTGTTTAGTAGCTAATTTAAATCTCACATATTAAACATGATTTATTGTATGCAAATTAGGAAGCGTCCAATATTTCACCTATATGCTAAAAATTAAAATCTGAATACTGCAAAGATACTAGGAATTAAGTGACAGGTTGTGATGATCCATTAATTCATTAATTGCTCTGTAAATGCATTTTATTTTCTTTTTTTTATTTTCAAATTGACAGATGAGTCAAACTTCTATTCAGTGGTTAATAAACCACAAACCACAGATCTTTATAGATCTAAACCTAAAAATATTACTTCAGTACATTAATGAGGTACATATATTAAAGTTCTTTAGAACCCTGTTGTCAGTAAAGCTATAACTGTTAATGACTAATTTGTTCGTTTTGTTAGTAACAACTGGAGTGAATTGTTCTGAAATAACAGTTTCATGTGTGTTGAGGCAAGTTGGAGCTAAACTCTGCAGGACACCGGCCCTCCAGGACCGAGTTTGGAGACCCCTGACCTAGATTAATGGGCTGTTCATCTTTTGATAGAAGAAAACCATCATATTCTGAATGTCATCACCACAAAGCCCTCAGTAATAATGTCTATATAAGAATTTCTTTAACAGCTGATGTCTGTAAATTAAAAAACATAACCACAAGTGTTTTTATTTTTCTACATTTCATTTTCATGTCAGAATTGTAAGAAAAACAACAACAACAACTAAATATTGATTAAGAATAAAAATGAACTGAGTGATTTTATCCGATAGATTATATGATCAGAAAACACAAACAGGAAAAAGGTCAGACAAGTTTACTCGGAGTGTCCCCACTTGAACCTTGCTGGCAGTGACATATTGGTCTGAATCCTTATCCTTGAATGCCCCCCACTTGTTTGCTTGTGCCATCCACACTGATCAGTTTCACATTATATGCTCTGTTGCAGATTCCTGCTGCTAAGATACCAAAATGAGGTAGCATTTTGTTCTACTTTCTTCCCTGCTTGAGTACTTCAATGCCTAGATAATCCTGGAAAAGCTGCAGGCCTGTTGACATATTAGAGATCTATGATTTCAGTTCATTACATTTTGGGCACATTTGAAAATGTTTGTCTCAATCAAATCAATCAAATAAATGAACTAAACAACATTTATCTATCTCTGATATTGTATCTGCACAAAATCTTTAATAACCTGAACCTCTTAAACAGAGCTTATCTTTCAATCACATCATGTTCCTGGTTTAACTGAAATTATTTAAAAAAATATATGGCTTGAAAAGGGAAATCAATCCCTTTAAATTCAGACAATCATGCATGGCACCTATTGTGTTCCTGCTGACACCTTTTGTTGCTCTATGAATGAGCCAGGGACATTTTGTAACAGTTCTATAGAGGCCTTTGAGGCAGATAACATGTTGCCAGTGTTGATGTTATTCAGCATTTGGCATGCTAACTTGAAAGGATGGATTTGATTTCAACATATCATCATGACATGGAATTATTCTGTGTAGAAATGAAATGTAAATAATCAAATAAGATATTAAAACACTAATTTATTGAAGATACTGTTCAGCTTTAAATGTCTAGTATTAGAAATTTCTAACAGAATAGACAATGCATGATCTTAAACAGAAAACATTTCTTTACAGAATAATTTGTTTTGGTTTTAACTGAAAAAATAAATAAAAACGGTACAGTAAAACCTGTTAACTGTAAGTTACCTTACAATAATAAAAAAACAGATTTAACAGACAATAAATGCAATGTTACTGTAAAATACTATATAAAATATATGGAAGCAAAAACTATTAGCATATGTTTTATGGTGAAAATCTATATTACATTCAACAAAACAATCCATGTACATAGGACTTACAAAACAGGAACATTTATAGTAAAGTGTTGTTAAAATTACAGTAAAAGAACTTTCCCAGAGGTCCCAGCATGAGACTTCACATTTGTTAATATTTTATTGAAATAATAAAGTTTGTAATGATTCTGTAACCAGTTATATATATATATATATATATAAGGCTATATATACATACAGTATATATACGTGTATATATATATATACAGTATATATAGTACGCATGATAAGCGGATATCATTGTGATGAACATTAATTCATCATGTGCTTTTCTGTTGTGTCACCTGTGTGTTATTATATTGGTTATACCATCCAAACGTCTACCGTAAGTTTCTCTCAGCTGTCAATTTTACCACAACAAGATTTTTTTTTCAATGCATTCTATCATTTTAAACTTCCACGTTTAGTCGTATTGTTCTTTCCGCATATCGCTGTGCTCTGACTGTGTGGTTGCACATGCTGTTCTTAACTTGAGCTGTTCAGTCAGCACACAACGGGTTACGGGTCAGGGTGTCTACTAGGACACTGTGTTCTCATCAGCGCGAGCTACAGTAGAGCCGGAACATTGTGTTACTTTGTGGACAGTTTCCAAGGCCTGCCCTTAATTTTTACACTACACTGCCCTCCCCCCGCGTTTACTCCTCCCCCTTTAGTCTCATTTCATTTTCCCCGTCTCGCAGAGGCGTATCGTGCTGACGATTATTAGTGTGTAGAAGTGTAAAATACTGCCGGTAGAACATATAGTACTCTCGCGCTGAGAGGGCGGGCTCATTCCCCTTTAAGCTACTTGGCATTCGCCGGTAAGACAAACTGAAGTTGCATATGGACGGATATATGGTCAAACACACGAGAGGAACGAGTAACAAAAGGGAAATATTGTAAGTCTTTATTTCATGCTTGTTTTTATTCTTTATAATCACATAACCTACCTTTTATATTTAAAACTGCTTTCTAAATATGGCCACACTACTAACCTACTATAGAAAAAAGCATGTTTTCTCATGGTGCTATGCTTCATATCCAAAATCAAGTAAAAAAGCGCACTCAAATTAATTACACACGTTATTTAACAATAATTTTGATTATTCCACTTGTCCAAAATGTGGCATTATATTTTGATTAAAATGAAAGAATAAATGTTGGAAAGAAAACTGTAGCTGTAATCTTATTTGCATATTGCTGTGTGTTTCATAGCCTGTTGTTGCGTCTGAGATGTATGGAGGATTGTACGAAACTGAGGGGACGTGATGCACCCATTTTCAATTCTGATGCTAGAGAACTCCTTGAATTTATATTCGTTTAATTGAACTTTTTATATTACATTTTGCATTCCTTTTATATTGTACACACTACTTACTATTTCAAAGACTCTCTTTCTCATTAATCCATCAAACTCTTAAGGACGGATGTTTTTGGTGTTTGTGGTGTAGAAATGAGAAGTATGTTCATGGACTGAAAATGTGTTTTTTGCCTTTGGCTTTTTAAAATTTTATTGTGAGATGTGCTGAGAATTGAGGTTTTCCTAGATTTGTAAATTATGTCATTTCATGTCCCCGACTAACCGTTATAGAGATGCGGCTCAGAACTTGGTTACACTGACTTGCTTCCTCAAGCATATTTGCATGAAATCTATTAAGATTATAATTCATATTTTAATGTAAATTACAAGTGGATCCTTGTGTCTTTTACAGAAAATCCCTTTTAGTTAGTATGCAACCACATATTCAGGTCAGGGAGGATCAAATATGATAATTAAAGAATCAACCATTGAAATTATTTTTCCCTTATCTTAATATTAGGGTCAGTTGCATCCCCTTCACTGTTTATGTGGTCACACCCTTGATTTCTGTGTAAGAGATGTTTTCAAGAGTTGCAAAACCATCATTGTCTACAGATAATTTAATTTTGATGTTTAGGACAGCTTGAATGTCATTAATACAGAAAGAGACTGGGTGTCTGACAAGGTGATTAAAAAGGAATCTGTGTGCGTACATGTGTTTCACTGCGAACGGTGTGTTCAGGGATGGAATGAGTCAACTGTCTCTGAACGCTCTTCTTTGTATCAGGAATGCCTGTTGCAATCTCACCACATTGCGGACATCTGAGACGGAGCTCCAATAATGGCTTAGAAAAGTCACACCACCTTTAAATGAGTCGATCACTGGAGAGAAAGACTTAGGGACAGTTGGCTGGAAAAGCATGAATTAGAGGTGGGCGAAATGGCAAAAATATCATATCACGATTTTTTTCAGGAATATCACTATTCACGATTTTATCACGATTCTTTGTCATGTTGGTTTTACTATTTTGCAAGTTTTCTGAGCAGTACAGCCAAACTAGCTTCCCTATTTTAAAACAAAGCCTTACAAGGCGACAACATATAAAATAAATAAGAATGGCAGATATCTAGGCCAAAGTGGGTGAAGTTAAAAATTATTATAAAAAGTGTTATTTTAACTTTGTTATTATAAAATAAAAACAAAGATACACATTACAAATACACATAATATACAAATAAAACAAACAGTGCTTTATTTTTCAGGTACGGTAGGTGTATTTAGCAGTAGCATTCAAGAAACTGAATGAACAAATATAAAAATAAAACATTATATACACTTCACTGTATAAATGCATTGATTCTTATTAAATCAACTGTATTAAATTTCTTCAGTCAAGAGCAGTGATTTTTCTCTTTTTCTCGTTTTATTAACATTAAAGGGATAGTTCACCCAAAAATGAAAATTCTGTTATCATTTACTCACTCTCAGGTTATTTTAAATCTGAGTTAGTTTCTTTCCTCTGTTGAACATAAAAGTTATTTTGAAGAATGTGGGTAACCAAACAGTTGCGGGTCCCCAGTGACTTCCACGCATTTTCCCCGCTACTATCCAAGTCAATAGGGCCTTTCGCACCGCGGGAACCTTTTCATAGTACCAGAACTAATTGTGGAACTACCCACTTTTTGGCATTTTCGCACCGCCGGAACTGGGTGCAATTTTAGTACCGGACTGCCTTTTTCGAGAACCAAATTAGCTCCTACTCCAGAGCAGGGTCTAACCAGCACAACTGGTACTAATCGCGACGCAAGTAGACATTGATTGGCCAAACGCGTACGAAAACGCCCTCACCCACCATGATTTAAAACGCTGTGTAAACATACTGTAAACATTGTGTCAACTTATTTCGCAAGTATGGAGAACAGCGATAGATGGACGGACGCTGAAGTGCAGGCACTTGTAGCAAATGTAGCACTGCCAGTTGTCGTTGGAGATTCTTAGTCCTCCTTTCCGTTCTTTCAATCGCTTTACGTATACGTCAACTTTCCATGTCCATTATTGTGAAACCCGCGAGACACAACAAAAACACAGCTCCGATCACAGCGTCCTCCATCCTCCTGTTGTTAATGTTCTTCTTCTTTGTTTCTGTTGTTGAACGCCACGCACAAATGACGACGCTGTCGACCGGCTTACGTCACTTCTTAGTACACACTCTCGGTGCGAATGCAACCCTTTAAATGGTACTGGGAAATAGTACGCGCAAAATCGTCCCAGTACTTTAGTACTGTACATTTAGTTCTGGAACTAAAGCGGTGCGAAAGGCCCTAATGAGGACCAGGAACTGTTTGGCTACCCATATTCTTCAAAATATCTTCTTTTGTGTTCAGCACAAGAAAGAAATTAATACAGGTTTGGGACAACATGAGAGTGAATAAATAATGACAGAATTTTAATTTTTGGGTGAACTATCCCTTTCAAAATATCTTCTTTTGTGTTCAGCACAAGAAAGAAATTAATACAGGTTTGGGACAACATGAGAGTGAGTAAATAATGACAGAATTTTAATTTTTGGGTGAACTATCCCTTTAATGACAAGCGGCAGCATCTTTAGTAGGCTATGCTGTCACTGCACGCATAATATACAAGCACACATCCGTTTTTCTGGCAACTTTCACTTTAGACATAACCAACTGCATTTATATGTAAACCTTGTATGTTTTTGAGTGTATTACCGCAATCAGACGCGAAAGATAAACTATAGTAATCAGGTGCTGTGAGTGCGCGCGCCTCAGGTGTAAGCGCTCAGAAAAAGCCCGCGAATGAAATGTTTAACCGGCAAGGCTTTAAAGCACATGCAAATATTGTACTTTTGTGATTGCGAGTAAGTGCAGTGTACCGTGAGTGTAACTCTACCGCTGAGTTAACATTTGATGTAAATGTCTGTCGCGTTGTACAGTAACTTAGCCTACATTGAGAAGGAGGCACCAGAACTGCAACTGATTGAATGTGCGCTGTAGGGCAATGCTACGATATTTCTTCAAAAGTAAATCGTGGAGACATGGAGACAAAGCCTGAGGAGTTTTTAGGCTACTTCTTGTACAGTAAGATGTTTAAAATAAAAATTGTATGTTATTTATGCGTCCATTACAGTGATAAGGCTTCTTGGTGTTGCAATTGTATCTTTGACTCTTTTTGATCCACTTCCTTCATCTTGGGTTTTCAGACCAAGCTCAAAGAACGATACGCTTCCACAGCAATGAGGTTAGAGCCAGGATGGTAGCAGACTATTTTTGTAGATGCGTCTTCTGCGAGTCAAATAGTCTGGACTGTTAATTGTCACTCTACCATATTCCCATTCCAAGAAATAATCCCTAAATTGATATGCAGTGAGGTGAATGTTTGTATTAATGAATATATTATACTTTCAGTGCTAAAATATGCTAGTTATACATTGATCAGTTATATTGGCACAGGACAGTTCCAGAAAAAAATAGACATAGGCTTTTTTGTTGTTGTCTTTAAGTATCTGCTGCTAAATCTGCTCTTATGCATTCATTGAATTTTCCTTGAAATTTATTTGCTTTCATAACCTTCAGTGTGTGTGTGTGTGTGTGTGTGTGTGTGTAGATAAAAATGAAGGTCTTTGATTGGGAGCCTTGAGTCATTGTAGTATCTCGTCGCCTAAAGTAAAGTGGACTGGACTGAATGTTCCCTTCTCTGTTCTGTTTTGTTCCTGTGTCTTTTTACTAGGTTTACTGACATGAATCTCACAAGACATCCTTCTCTAGAATCTGAATTTGTGCCAGGAACTCTGAATAAAACGAACATAGTGTTCCACCACACACGTTCACAAGCTTTGGTGTACATTTAAATAAAAATACCCCAAAACTCTACATGCATATGCTTATACACACACACACACACACACACACACACACACACAAAGACAGGTAAAAACTGACAATTTTTCTAGAAACAAAAACAAAACAATTAAGGCAACCTTTTGAAAAATGACACAAACACACAAAGATATGAGCAAGTGCGCACCCTCACATTTTTTATTTCTTATGCATATTTAAGTGCATCCTTTTAAAAACTAGGTTTCATAACTTTCAAGGTTTGATAATAAATGAAAAAACAAGCCAGCATCACAAAAGGATTACACAATATTTTTCTATAAAAAAATGCCCACCAGGCATATGTGGAAATTTGATTGTGAGCATTTGCATTTGTATTTGTATTGCATTTATATTCGGCTAAAATTATATTTGGCTAAAATTAACAAATATTGTATGTTTGTTTTTTAGGGGAACACGGGTATGTATGAGTGGCGAGATGTCATCTTTAGAGGATATCTTTTCCACTAACCAGTGCCCAACTGCTGTCTTTACCTCCCAAGGCATTGATGTCACTCCAAACGGTGACTGTGGAGTATGTAAGGTAATCCTGTCATTAGTAACTGTATATCACAGCTGTTAGTTTACAATTTCTGTATTTTTCCTGTAGTCGTGAATGATACATTGGGTCCAAAAGTCTGCAATCACTAGTGAAAGTTCTCCTATTTTATACTCTTTTCTAATTGAATATAAACTTTTCTTAAAAAAATTACATTTTATATTATAGGTTTAATTGAAAAAAATTACGATGTCTTTGGAATGTTCCAAAGAACATTGTGTCACTTAAAAATTCCACTGTAATTTGAGTCTGCTTAAAGTGATACTATTTTCATATAAATTTCAAAAGTTTCCATACTTAACTGATACATTTTCCATCCACTCGTTCATGCATGCTTGTGCTGTTGATTCAAGGAGCATATTGAAGTAGACTTGTGAGAGTTAGTGAAAACTTGACTTAAATTAGTGGATTTTGTTTCACATTCGGAATGATTTGGTGTTCATTTAAAATAATAATGAGGTTGTGTAAGGATGGATTGTTAATTTTTTCTCCCATGTGTCTCTAAAGATTGTGAAACAGCATGGTGTGGAGGGGGAAAAGCCAATGATTGGGGACAGGGTGTATGTCCACTACACTGGCAGACTCCTAAATGGCAAGAAGTTTGACTCCAGTCTAGACCGTAAAGAGCCTTTTGTTTTCAATGTGGGAAAAGGTAATAGATTTCATAGATTTATTTTTCAGATTTAATTGAATCATTTTACAAATTTAAAGTGTTGTTATTGAAATGTTAAAAGAGGGCCAGTTGTTCTTTAATGAAAGAAATTCAGTGTGACAAATGGATAAGCAGATAGATAATTTTATGTGCTATGCTTTTTCACATTTATTAATCATAATATGGCCCACTATGCAGTGTGTAATTATTTGGCTCAACTTGATTCAGTTGTGGACAGTGGTTCCATGGATTGGGTTTTTGACGGATTTGCTTAACCTTAAATTAAACTGCCTACTCTACTCAAATAACTTGTGTAGTAGAAAACCCTAATAAAATCAGACATTAGTCACATGAACTCTCTTGTGGTTAACTGTAATTGCTTTTTCAGTGAAGCAAAATACATCATACTGTTCACGTACCATCCACATGCTAAGCAGAACTCCACTCTTCCCCACATAACAGAAACTCTTCTAATATCAACATAAAAGGACATTAAACATTTTTTCATCTAAAAAACACATTTTAACATTTACCCATCCAGTCCCGTGCAAAGCATGCTGGGAACTAGAATCCTCTGTGCAGTTTCAGCTACGAAACTTTAAATTAATAATAATAAACTTTATTATTATTACTAAACTTCATAAAACCTAAAAATAAAGTTTGAAATAAATTATTCATGTAGTCCCACAACAATTAAGTTTTTATTTTGCACCTTAAATGAGCTACAAATGAAATTACTAGTTCATTTTGATTAAGTTGAAAAAGCGCAAATCAAATATAATTTGAAAGTTTTGTCAGAAGATTATTTTAAAAGAATAAAAAACATTTTTTCCCTTGAGGATATGAAATAGTTTGTTTTACACTGACATGTCTATGATTTTTAGGATGCTACTCTATCAAAAGTATCTGTTAAATGGAATAATTATGCAACCTGCCGATTTCATTTCTCACTTAGAGCATGGCTGAAATTCCTGTTTGATGACATTTGCAGTTGCATTTAAAAAGGAGTGTAATTGCTGGAATTGTGTAGACATGTGGTGCCTCCCTTGTTATCTGCTGTTTCATTATCAAAGAAACTATTTATATTTAATCTTAAAGGGTATTAACAGAAATTATTAATATGAAAATGAGCTATGAATAAATTTTTTTAGTATGTATACTATAAATGTTTTTTGAGTATCTGGGGATAATGAAGATTTATTAATAAGGATATTTATTAAATAAGTAATATATTTGTATATAAATTAACATTATAACAAGTAGTTTTATACTTTGATTTACTTAAAAGGTTTTTTCTTATAATGACAAAGGCATTGCATTTAAGTACTGTCTGGTTGATTCACATAGGTCAGGTCATCAAGGCGTGGGACATTGTTGTGCGTTCCATGCAGAAAGGAGAGGTGTGCGTGATGCTCTGTAAACCTGAATATGCATACGGTTCAGCTGGCAGCCCCTCAAAGGTTCCTCCCAATGCCACACTTGTGTTTGAGGTAGGAACATCTAGCAATTAGATAACCTACAAATTCATGGATGAATTATGCAAATATCTTTTGTAAAGAAGTTTGTAGAGAATACATTATTGTTTCTTCGACACTTTTGACACTTTCTGTGGACATTTAAAAAGACTTTTATTTTTAAATGTAGTTTTAATTTGACTTTCATATGACAAATAGAAAAAAAAAGCATCCACTGAGACTGAGAGGTGTATACAATGCTAGACCCAGAACACAAAAACCTCTTTTGGTATAAACTTGTTATCTTTAAAAGTACAAATGGTTCTGCTTCCCACAATCAGATTGAGCTGCTGAGCTTCAGAGGGGAGGAGCTTTTAGAAGATGGTGGGATCGTGAGGAGAATAAAGGTCAAAGGCGAAGGCTATAACAATCCTAATGAAGGGGCCACAGTACATGGTACGTCTTGAGAATTTTGAATGTTCGGAATGTGGTTGTTCTTCATAGATAATGCATTCACATGATCTCTGTCCATTTTGGATACACTATTAATGCTGTCTGGTTTCTGTTCCTCAGTACACTTGGAGGGGTGGTGTGGAGGTTGGTTATTTGATTCTCGAGATGTCACCTTTGTGGTGGGTGAATCAGAGGACGTGGGTGTTCCTTTAGGAGTGGACAGGGCCATGGAGAATATCCAAAAGGGGGAATGCTGTTTATTATACCTAAAGCCCAAGTAAGATTTGCTTTTAATAGTTACTGTATTTACTATATATTGTTTGGTAAGGATTAATATAATATAATATAATATAATATAATATAATATAATATTGTGAACTCTGGCCTGCGAATTCGCATCACGTGACACCGTGTGACCAATGGCAGATCGATACGTCACAGCATGACCTCCTATATGAATTAAAAGAATATAAATCTAAAACTGCAGTGCTGCAGGAAAGTGGAGTAGATTGTATGTTTTTACATTTTAGGTGTATATAGCTGACACATGACATATGTAAACTAATATAAAATATTTCCATGCCCATTATCTGAATATAACAAAGCCATTAAAACACACACACACACACACACACACACACACACACACATATAGTAAGATCTCCATCTTACTCAGTCTATTTTATGCTTTCAGGTACGGTTTTGGCAAAGAGGGTAAAAAAGAATATGACATTGGATCAAATGCAGAACTACTATATGAAGTAACACTGAAAAACTTTGAAAAGGTGAGATAATTAAACATTTTTTCCCCAAAGTATTTAGTCCAAAAGCTTTCTGTTTCAGTGTGATATCCTTTGAAGGATTTATTTATTGTTTTATTACATTAATAATTAATTTAATAGACAGGGTTAAAATATCCAGATTTCCCCCCAAACAAATATGTCTTTAAAGGGGTCATATGACGTTGCTAAAAAAGAACATGATTTTGTGTATTTGGTGTAATGAAATGTGTTTATGCGGTTTAAGGTTCAAAAAGCACATTATTATTATTATTTTCACCAGGGATAGGCAACGTCGGTCCTGGAGTGCCGCTGTCCTGCAGAGTTTAGCTCTAACCCTAATCAAACACACCTGAACAAGCTAATCAAGGTCTTCAGGATTACTAAGGCTACAGACAAGTGAAGGTTTTTTTCAGGGTTGGAGCTAAACTCTGCAGGACATCGGCACTCCAGGACCGACGTTGCCTACCC